>NC_142813.1:33048698-33286198 GCF_049724085.1 Artemia sp. Qi Xiang Cuo | reverse complement strand
TGTACAACCTGTTGGTAAATATGAACAACGCAAATTGTCCACATTAATAGACCATAAGAGCAAAGAGAGTATGCTTTCTTGTGAGCAGGATTTTTGAAGGATACGAGTTATATTATCATCTTTGTAACCATAAGAAATTGATTGATCTGATAGATAACTTTTAATCAACGTAACTAGAGGAGTAGGACAACCTAAATATAATAACTTTTTTATAATCCCGGGGTGCCATGCATTGTCGAAGGCACCTTTGATATCAAAGAGAAGACAAAGTGTAAATTCTTGAACTTATTATTTTTTTCCACTGTTGTAACGAGTATATCCAAAGCATCTAGTTTTGATTTACCATTAACAAATCCAAACTGGTTATCAGAAATCCATTCCTTATTAATACTTAAATCATTTAAAATATATGATAGGATTCTTTCGTATATTTTGCCAAAAACTGGTACCAAGCTGATGGGTCGATATGAAGACGGTAAGCCGTCATTGATTCTTCTTCGTTTAGGAATAAATATAATTTTAGCGTTTTTTCAATCCCTTGGAAAATACTTTATATTCAAACATGCATTATATATTTTAAGTAAAGTGGGAGCCAAGACATGAGAATTTTTTTAATAACTATATTGACGATACCCCCTAGGCCAGGAGCTTTCAATGGTTTAAGAGAATTAATAGCATCTTGTAATGATTCAGTTGTGATTGGTGACAGTTTATCATGGTTATTATCAAATACATATTTAAGTTGACCTCGAATCTTGTGGTGATAAGAAGTTTCTGTTGAACAATCATCAGGGGTAAACCATTTGTCAAAGAATACCTCACCAGCTTCCTGGTATGATTTGGCCAACACACCATTATCTTTTGCAACATGGATTGGAGATGCTATTGAGGGGCGGTTAGAGCATATTTTATGTATTTTCTTCCAGGGATCTAAGCTGCCTTTATTTGAACACAAATTCTGCCAGTCTTCATGTTTTTTATTTCTAATTTCATTTGAATACAGTCTTTTTTTCATTTTAATGTAGGGATAATTTTCATCAGCTGATTGAATTTTTAAATTTTTGAAGGCTTTTCTATAATTGAGCCTTAATTCCTTTAATTTGTGGGTCCAACATATTGTATACTTATTGAGAATGATATTTTTTTTCTCAGGTATTGAAATATTAGTTCCGATTTGTATTATATTTGTGAGGCTTTCAACACAATTGTCAATCTCTTGTTTATTTTCCAAGGGCATGGCAAAATGTTGTCGATATTACCTAAAATATGTTGTCTAAATACCTTCCAATTTGCATTCTTCTAATTGAAACTGGATCAGTCAAATTTATAAAAGAGGAGTCTTGAGTGGAACACCATAACTTAAAAGAAATATAGCCGTGATCTGAAAGACTGGGGCAAGTTAATACTTTCCAATTATAAATATCACAGGATAAACGATTTCCGACGGCGGTTATATCCGGGCTCGTGGTATTAGATCTTGTATATGTTGCTACTGATGGATCATTTACAACAACTAATGGCAAACATGTGAAAAACAATTCCATCTCAGCCCCTCTCCCGTCAGTAATATTACTAGAAAGCCAAATAGGGCTTCTGGCATTAAAATCCCCACCTAAAACTAATGTAAACCTATTTCCTAATGTCTCAATCGGAGATAGACATAAGGAGGGATTTTTATATGAAGGAGGACAATAAGCTGATACAACTGTAAAGGTCAAATGATCACTGCAATAAGAGTTGCAATTTTTAAATTGCTAAAATCAATGTTCTCTCTTAACATTAACCGTGATGGATCTCTGCTTATAGCTGTAGAAGATCAGAAATCAGCAGATACAATAATTAACCTTAAATCCCTTCTGAATATCCCAATTATTGCATCTAATTGGAACCCAAAACAATCACCAACAAAAATTGTAGTTTACAATGTTCCCCCAGAGATATCAACTCAGGAGTTAAAAGAACGCCTCTCAGATAGGGCTGGAAACACAATCCCAGTTGAGGATGTTACCCAACTTGGAAAACCTAACTCTACTGGCCTAAAAACTAGTAGATCCTTCTTATTCACACTAAAGGATAAAATTGATATCCCAGAAAAATTATTCCTATTTGGGCAAATCAAACCACACAAGGAATACAAACCTAAGCCTATTCAGTGTCAGAAGTGTTTCAAACTGGGACACACGACAAACAAATGCAATGAAATTCTCCAAGAGTGTAGTAATTGTAAATCTTTCCATCCTAAAGAGCTGACAACTTGCAAAAACACCCAGCCTACATGCATCAATTGCAAAGGCCCACATGAATCTACAAATAAATCATTATGCCCTGCATACAAAAAAAGAGCTCTAACCCTCCAAATATCAACAGAGAAGGCCACCCCATACCCCTTTGAAGCAATGGAAGCAAATGCTGCTCAACAATACCAAATAAAGCCTGTAGTGAAACCAACAAAAATCCCCGAGTCAACTGCCCCAAATGCATCAAGCACCCCATATAAAACAACATCTTCTAAGCCCCCTAGCTCAAATCCCTATCAGAAGGAATCACCAAGCCAGCAAGCCTCGTTTTCCGGTGAGATGAGGCCAGCCTGGCCCTCCCTCCCAAGAAGAAACAAACCAGACTCACTACCAGGAATCAATCCCTTAACCAACAAACAGGATGCACAACCAAAAATGCAATCCCCAAATATATGCTTATTCATTCTAAACTGTAATGCAGTTCAGGCCATGAACATACATCAACTACAGAAAACAAATATTATTGCAGAATTGGCAAAAATCTACATCCCAGATGATATGCTCATTCAAGCAAAAAAAGATCTTGCTTTACTTTTAACAAAGCTGAACATTGATACACAGTCATATGAAGAATAAATCAACAACACAACATTTATCAATACTCCAATGGAATGTAAGATCACTCACAGAAAATAAGCTAAATGAACTAATATCATTTATGAATAATAATTCCATTAATATTGCTTGCCTCCAGGAAACTCATTTAACCCAAAATCAACAAATTAAGTCTCTGGGATACACTATCCTGAGAAAGGATAGATCTTCAGAGAGAAAAGGAGGTGGTGTAGCTTTATTAGTTAATAATAATATAAAATTTTGTGGCATCAATTTTCCAGATTTTGAAAATGATGTTGATGTAATTGGTATAAGTGTTTGGCTGAATAATTTAAAAACCTACATAATAAGCTTTTATAACCCTAATGGCCAAACTTCAGATGCCAAGGATTTCTTTAATTATATAAATAATTCTAATATGTTAAAAAACATCATTATTTGTGGTGATTTCAATGCCCACAGCCTTTTGTGGGGGAATAAACCAGCAAATAAAGCTGGTAAATTTATTGAGCATATGACTTCAAATAATAATGAATTAGCTGTTGCTACCCCTCCAAACCTAAATACATATTTTAACCCCAAAAGTGCCAAAGTCTCCACAATTGACCTACAAATTGTGTCTTTAAATTTTTTGAACAAAATTTACATAAATAAAATTGATAGTCTGTGTACAGACCACTTTGCTATAGTTTGCTCCCTAAATGAACCTGCTGAAACTTCATCTCATACCTCCAAATATATCAACACTAAAGCAAATTGGTCTATGTTCCAAAATAAGCTAAATGATGAAATTACAAGTTTCACCCAAAGTTCATGCATTTCTAACACAACAGTTGACACACATGCTGAAGCCTTGACATCTTTACTAATAAATACAGCTAATCATGCTATCCCCAGGACAACACCTAAGAAAACATTCCCTAAACAAATTCCTAAAGCATGGTGGACAAATGAGTGCCTAAATAAATGGAAGATAAAAAAGGCAGCTAGGACAGAATTCATAAAAAAACCAACACCTACTACATATTTAAAAAAATTACAAGCAGAATCTAATCTAAAAAGGACTATAATAGATGCTAAATATAAATACTGGAATAATTTTGCAAATAATCTCTCCAGAGAAACGCATGAGCCAATTATACATAAAGTCATAAGCCACATATGTGGGAAAAAGACTTCTCCCAACCCACTCCTGTATGAGCTTATACATAATAATACCCATTATGACAATGATATTGAAAAGGCTAACCTATTTGCAACTCTTTTTGTTAATAAGCTAACATCAAACAATCAAAGCAATCTGTCCACAATTCCTATGAACCCTAGTTACCAACCACGCCCAGGATCCGAGTACATAACTAATCCATTTTCAATCCAGGAATTGAATAATGCAATACATCATATTAGGTCCAAAACTAGCAGCAGCTATGACAATATACACCCCACATGGATAAAGAATCTCACACCTTCATACAAACAAGAACTACTAAATTGTTATAATCACGCTTGGGCATCTTCTAGGTTCTCCAATATATGGAAATGTTCGTCCCTCCTACCAATCCTAATGAATAACAAACCAAATGATAACCCTGAGTCTTATAGGCCCATAATGATTACACCTGTGATGGGTAAAATAATGGAGAAAATTATTTATCACAGATTCCTATGGTTTGTTGAAAAAAATAACATGATCCCACACACTCAAACTGGATTCAGGAAATACCACTCCTCAACAGATGCTTTCATTTTGCTAACAAATGCAATAAATGAATCTTTCTCAAAAAATAATATCCTAGTGGCAGCTTTCCTTGATTTTGAAGGAGCATATGACAATGTGAACCACCAAATCCTTTTAAATAAACTTGCAAACCTTGGAGTACCTCCCAAGCTAGTATCCTTTATTAAATCCTTCATAGAAGTGCGAAGTTTCATTGTTTGTGTTGGTTCAGCCTCTTCACCCCAAAAGACAATATCCAAAGGCCTACCTCAGGGAGCAGTCCTCAGTTGCCTCCTATTTGCCCTATATCTCTGGGACATGAACCTACCCCACACGAATCTACAATATGCTGATGATATGGTGCTATGGTCATCTGGCAACACCTTTCAGATAGCACAGTCAAATCTGCAAAAGTCACTTTTCCAGTTTGAAAAATTCTCTCAACATTCAGATTTACCCATTGCACCCACCAAGTCAAAAATAATCCAATTTCACAGGAAGTGAAACCATGTTAATGCAAAACTAACTCTAAATAAAACAACTATTCCAGAAGATAATAATATTAATTACCTAGGTCTCATGCTTGACCAAAAACTTAATTTCCACCTCCATATTTCAAACAAAATAAAAAAAAGTTATAGAAAAGCAAATATACTAAAAAGACTTCTTTCCACACCCTGGGGTTGTAAGGAGAAAACCTTACTCCAGTTTTATAAATCACATATAAGACCCCATATTGACTATGGGCTCATTGTATATGGTGCATGTGCAAAGACCCAGATGCAAAAAATTGAAACAACACAAAATGATATAATACGTCTCATATTTGGTCTTAGGAAACCCACAAGCACCAAGTTTCTGCTTATGGAGAGTGGATTAACAACAATAAAAGATAGACGTAGCTTTCTCTTGATAAAACATCTTACAAAAATTGAATCAAATAGCTCACACACATTACATAATTGGTTAAGAAATCCAGCCATGTATAGAGGTATTGCAGATGAGTATGCCAATATTCAAAAGAAGTTCCCTGTACCAGGAAAGTCTATTGCACCTACTTTCCCCCAATCCCCTCCATGGAATTGGTCATTTCCCATAATAAATACTGAATTTTCAAAATGGAATAAAGATTTAACCCCCATTGCTTTTGTCCAGAAAAAATTTGCAGAACTTAATACAATTACCTATAAAAATCACTTCCAAATATTTGTTGATGAGTCAAAAATGAATGAGAAGGTTGCAAGTGGTGTTTTCCTTCCTCACCTGAAAATTGCAATGGGAGAGAGATTATTTAATAATTTATCTATAATGTCTGCTGAGTTAAATGCCATAATCATGGCATTAGAACACCTTAAGCAAAACCAACCTTTGATTGAAAATTCGAATAATATTATCATCTATTCCGACTCTTTATCAAGCCTTGATTTGCTGGCCTCAGCTCCTCAATATAAGTTGGATATTGACACTTATCATTGTCTCAGTTTTATTGATATTCTTGCTTCAAGTGGCATAAAAACTTACTTTCAGTATATTCCTAGCCACTCTGGTATAAGTGGTAATCATCAGGTTGATGAAATAGCAAAATATACTATAAATATTGACCAGCCAAGTGGGAGACCAATCCCAATTAGAGATACTTACAGATGGAGACTATCAGATATCAATTTTAATAAGATTAATCCTATCCTTTCCCCCTTTCCCAATAAGTATCTTTCTAAAATTTATCATAGAATTCGTTCTGGAACAAATGGACTAAATTTCCTTGCATTCTCATATAAGATTTCTAATTCAAGTGGTTCAATTCCCCTGTCCCCTCTTTGCAGGCATTGTAATATGAATAATGAAACAATTGACCATTGCCTATTTGAATGTAATATGCTGACGTCTGCACAACATACCTTGCTTTGTAAACTGTTAAAATACTTCAAACACCACAAAATCCCACTATCAGCCAAGAGCCTAGCCAACTGTACCTGCACATAGAGCATAGAAATCGACATCTATCATCTTATATTTGAACTCCTGGAGTCGAAAGATCTGCTGAAAGATATCTGAATATATCTAATAAATATGAGGCAATCAAGCCAGTAGCTCTGTAGCCCACAGAGTGAAGCAAAAGGAAAAGGGCTAAATAGTTATACTGAAAAGCCCGCCTGCTGTTAAATAGAAGAAGGAAGAAGAAGTCTTCTTATTAATATAAATGGAAACTACAACACATTCATTTGTTGAAACATCACAATGTAAATCTGCTTTCAGCGTATTTTTAACAAAGATTGCTGCGCTATAAAATTTTTCCGAAGGATCAAATTTAGAAAAACACCAGTAATTTGGTGGTACCGAGGAGACTTTTAAATTTTTATTCACGTATGGCTGTTGAACTAAAATAACATCTGGATTAATTATCTCAATATTTTTATACAATTCTAATAAAGCTACATATGAGTGTTGTAAATTAATCTGAAGAAATGACAAATTATTTACTTGTGATGCGCTATGCATTTAAGTTGTATAGTCGATATTTTTTTTTAATTGATCAGTTATTTCTCGAGCGATTGGACAGTTTTTATAGTCGTACGATGGATGTGGTTCACATTTTACCTGTCGTTTATAGCATGATCGACAACACGGACGGCTTGTGAAAGATCTAGTACAGTCATTGTAATTATGGGCGCCCATGCACCAAGAGCACTTTAAATCACCCCTGCACTCGGATTTCTTGTGTCCGAAAAGGCAACAATTGGTGCATCGTATAAGGTTGATATAGTCCTCGCAGTATAGGCGTCAAAATCCAAAATTGAGGCCTCCTCTTTTTAAAATTTCTGCTCTGATCTTTGGGCTCATTTCTAATATTACGTTACAGCTTTTTCCACAGTAGTAACCACCTCTAAGGTTTCTCCAGTAGTAACAAGATTTATAAGATCTGAATTACTGTGTCCTATAAACTCTTTGCACTCTGATTTACTTTTAAATGAAGGAGTACCACTCACAAGCATTTTTGGCAGACGTTTTTTCACTTCCCTCGGAGTATATTTTAGTGCTGCTGAATTTTCATTGAAAACACAAAGAGCATTGTTCAAATCTTGTTTTGAAGTAAGTTCAACACTAATTTTACCTTCTCAGCCTTGTATGGTTTTTTTAGCTGAGAATTTGCTAATATCTCTTCTGATTATTTTGCTAATATCTTGCACAATTTTTGCTGGGGGGTCCCTCCTTTTCTTTATATGATCAATACCCTCATTACTACTTGGCTCAAGAATGATACTGAAGGTTTCAGGACCTTTCACAACGCTAGAGTATGAGTATGGTCTACGATTCACAGAGGAAGGTGGAGCCACTGTGTCTTTCTTTCCAATTTTTGCTGTAATTTAATTATATTTTGGAGATTAACATTCTCGTTGCGCAGGAGATTTACGTTTTCTTCTAATAGCTGATGATATAGGAGTTGAACTCGCTCACAAATGTAAAAGCAAAGTCCCTATATCCAGGAATTTTTTTAACCTTGGTGAGAATTCATTTTAGGACACTAATTTAGTGTAGCAATGCTTGTTTCTTTTTCTTCACCTAACTTCACAAGGGTCACATCAATACTTGGACTATCTGATATATTTTCCATCATTAAAAACACTAGTAAAATCCTTTCATGGCTATGAATTTCCTTAACACGAGACCCGAACACGATTTACATCCTTTTCACCAGATGTTTACAGAACGGGTATCTGAATTAGACTCCTGGGGGTATATATACTGATAATATATAGGTTCTAGAAAATCCATGAATTTCTTAGAAAAACTTGAAAACCAAGGAAAGAAGTGAAGATGAAGGCTCTCCCCCTGCAAAATGTGTCAACTAGGATTATTCTGCATATTATGGAGTAGGAATTGTTTTCTTAATATGTTTCCATATGTCCAGCTGGACTCCTAGGCTTAAAATACTGGTTGGTTGGCCGGCTAATTCAAAGATATGTATATATATATATATATATATATATATATATATATATATATATATATACACTGCCAAATTAGCCATCCGGTGGTATCCCATAACAATAGTGATAATTAAATTTGAAAAAACCTATAGGATATTATTAACATTTTTTATGCAATTCAGAATAAATTATAACTATTATTAGTCAACTAATTTGAAAATAGATTTGTTTTGGGGCAATGTTTCTTTCCAGCTAGTTGGCAAAATTAAGTTTGGCTGGGGAGAAATTAACAGTCAACTAGGCTAGTTGGAAAAATATGTTTTGCTGGGGAGAAGTCAGCTAGTTGGAAAAGGAAAGTTTTGCTGGGGCAACATTTAATGTCAACTAGTTGGCAAATTTAAGTGTTGTTGGGGAGAAGTTATTAGTCAACTAGTTGGCAAATTTAGATTTTTCCTGTACAGATATGCCAAATTTTCCAACTAGATGACTAAAATGTTTTTAATTATAAGGAGATTGGATAGCACCATTCTATATAAGCTTATAAACTAATTCTTTCCAATAGTCAAAGGGTGGAGTCCTTCCCTGGTTATGACCTAAATAAATTATACTTCTTGGACTAGGCCTAATCATATGCAGCAAAATAGTATCCTAAGTAAAGAGGAATAAGGCTTCAGTTTATATTTAGGTAAAATTCTAGTTTAGCTACTTTTGGCTATCTTGGAAAGGGGTTAGGTTAGGAAAATGAAACCTTCAGGAATGGGTCTATAGGCTAAAGTATGTCCCATGGAGGTATTTTGAAGTACCTACCTTCACTCTTTCTCCCTCTAGATGGTCCTGAATTTGCCTACATGACAGGTTTTCATTCAAATTTTAATTCAAAATCCATTGATTTTGAATGAAAATCAAGTATTTGCAGGACATCCACCACATGGCTAATATGGGAGTAAAGTTCATTTGGGATGCAAATGAATGTTATGTTTAGATTGAGGATGCAATTTTAGGTATATATTTTCACATTAGAGGGGTGGGGGTATATATTCTATGAATATAGCCTATAGGTTCTAGGAAATTCATGAATTTCTTAGAAAAACTGAAGGAAAGAAGTGAAGATAAAGGCTCTCCCCCTGCAAAATGTGTTAACTAGGAATATTCTGTGTATTATGGAGTAAGAATTGTTTTCTTTATAGGCCTATGTTTTCCTATGTCCAGCTAGACTCCTAGGCTTAAAATACTGGTTGGTTGGTTGGCTAATTCAAAGAATTGTATATATATACACTGTCAAATTAGCCATCTGGTGGTATCCCACTTTAAATTGATCCACAAAAATCAGAGACATCAAATTTTCAAGCTATAAAGAAATGAAATATAGGCCTACTTTACTCAATGGAACTATCTTAGGTAATTCTACAGGTATCATCCTTCCAGCCCCATTAAATCCAGCCATATAAAATAGGTTAGGCATGATTTCATGCCTTCTAATTACCTCATTTATTATCCAATTTAGGAATTATTACTGAAAATGTGGTAGAATTCTAGTTTAGCTACTTTTTACTAGGCTATCTTGGAAAGGGGTTAGGTTAGGAAAATTAAACTTTCAGGGATGGGTCTACAGGCTAATGTATGTCTAGGAAGGTATTTTGAAGTACCTACCTCCCCTCCTTCTCCCTCTAGAGGGTCCTGAAATTTGCCTATATGACTGGTCTAGGCTAGCCTATACCTATTAAAATTTTGAATTATCAACACTTTACCTTAATTTTGAGTTATCAGTTTCTTTTTCTATGGTTTTAGTTCTGAAAATGCAATTCATGTTATTTGAGTAGAATTTTAAGCCATATCAATGGTTTCTTTTTTCGAAATTTAGAAAATGTATTTGCATATCTTTAAGATCTCACAAATTGAGATTGAGAAAATTTGTGAAGCTGAAAACAATTTGGTTGTACTTTATTTAAGCTGGAGATCTATTTTGCAAGGTTTCACTTTTATAACACACAGATTTTAAATGTTCAGGACCCTCTAGAGAAGGGAGTGGAGGTAGGTACTTCAAAATAACTTCCTGGAACATACTTTAGTACCTACCTCCACTCCTTCTCCCTCTAGAGGGTCCTGACCTTTTAAACTCTGTGTGTTATAAAAGTGAAACCTTGCAAAATAGATCTTCTGCTTAAATGAAGTAGCCTACAACAAAATTATTTTTTGCTTCACAACTTTGCTCAATCCCAATTTATAAGGTTTTAAAGATAGGTATGCTAATACATTTCCTAAATTTTGGAAAAAAGACATTGACATGGCTTAAAATTCTAGTAAAATAACAGGAATTGCAATTTCAGAACTAAAACCAGAGAAAAAGAAACTGATAACTGAAAATTAAGGTAAAATGCTGTTTTTTCAAAATTTCATTAGGCAGCCTAGCCTATATTGTCATGTAGGCAAATTTCAGGATCCTCTAGAGTGAGAAGGAGTGGAGTTATGTGCTTCAAAATACCTTCCCAGGACATACTTTAGCCTGTTGACCCATCCCTGAAAGTTTCATTTCCCTAACCAAACCCCTTTCCAAGATAGCCAAAAGTAGCTAAAGTAGAATTTTACTGTTGTTTTTTTAGGCCAATTTGTTAGGAAGGAGTTGTTGTAGAAATTTCAGAGTGGACTCATTTGATTCAAAATTGAAATTTTTAGTAGCATATCTTTCTGGTGTATTTTTTCGAAACATGATTGTTGTCTTCAATTCAACTAAAATGTTTCGAAAAATTGCACCAGAATGAGAATTAGAATGTCTCTTCTCTAATCTGCCTAAATATTTTTGATATGCAATCCTCTTAGGGATCTATAATTATGTTCAAGTTCAAGTAAGAAGGTCAACTAAAAACTTGTGTTGTGAATTGATCAAAGCCATGTATCTGTATTATCTTGAGAAATGCTTTGGGGATTGGGCTGAAACATTCAGGGATTGTTGGGGGCAGCAAATAGACCTCATATCTTGACTTGTGAGAGGAGACAGAGAGAAACAATCTAAATATTTGGTCTCCAATCTATATGAAATTTTGGCATTATTATTCCCTGGTGGCTTTGAATCTCTTCCTTGTGAAGTAGCAATGTAAGATGAAAAAAAAAATATGTACCCAGTTTATCTGCATCATTTCAGGAATATCTTTGACAATTGAATTGGGATTTTAAGGGGTTATTGGGGGTGTAAGTGGACCTTGGGTATTGACTCGGGGCAGGTACAGAGGTAAATTGAAAGAGACTATGTAACTAGGTTATCAAAATGGCATATCTAATGCGTCTTGGGAATGACAGCTGAGGACTGAGTTTGATACTTTTAGAGTGCTGGTGGAGGAAGGAGGCTAGAAGCCTTCATGTTTTGTGTTTAAAGGGAGGAGATGTAGGGGCAAAAATAATGTATGTCTCTAATCTGCCTAAAAGTCTTTGAGCTATTAGCTCAATTGGATCTTTTAAGCAGTTCATGGTGAAGCAGTGAGGTAAATCAGAAGACAGTATATTCACCCTGATGTCAAAATAACTAGTTTTTAATGTCTTAGAAAAAGCTAGGAGGATCAGCTATAACACTTTTAGGGAGGAGCTTAAGGGGGTAAGAGGTCCAAAACATTATTTTTGTGAAAGAAATAAGGGTGCAAAATCATCTTCGTCTCCTATTAGTTTGTCTTAAAGTGGACTGACAATTTTTCTTCAAAGTTTTAAACTTATATCTGTGAGCTATTACGGTCAAGGGAACCCTTATGCATTAAAAAAAAAAAAAACTTAAAAGATTTGTTTGTCTAAGAATAGACCCAAAACTTCTTCTGATCATCTAATATTCTACTGCTCTTTTTCAGCCCTGTTACTTGAGTTTGAATGTTTTTGATCATTCCAGACCAAAAAGCTAAGAGACATGAAATGTGCAAAAATGAGGCCTTACATTTGGTCTCTCCAATCAGCTTGAGAATGTCATTCATAAGTTTCTTGGTCAATTGGACTCCTATGCAGAGAGCAAACTAAAAACTTATTCACCCCAAATAGGCCCTCAATTTTGTTTATGTCTGATAAACAAATAAATGTTGGGGCATGTAGACAGAGCTAGGTAGGCCTGAATGAAATTTGAAAATATCTTTATACTGAGCAATGTGTTTCTTATTTATCTTAAGACCATCCACAATACAACAAAAAAGTAATGTCACAATGCTAATCAAAGCATACAAATAATGGTGGTGCTACTTCCTGTCCTTATCTAACCTTCTAAATGGCTACTCTCCAGACAAACAGTGTGCTACTCTCTCCTCTTTTCAAGTCCTCTAAATGCCTTTAGCTTCATTTCTGTTTTTATTGAAAACAATATGTATTTTGAACAGTGTGGTTTTAATTTGTCAAAACATTGACAAAAATATATCACCATAATAATCAAGATGACTGGGTAGAACTAGTAAAAGTAAACTGATTGTTTAAAAATATTACAATATTAATTCCTGGGAAATTCTTTAAATTTTGATTGTTTAGTACTACAGTTATTGGAGAGAAATTTTTTTAATTATATTTTGTTTTCACTAAAGTACAAATGACACTATAGCCTTTAGAATGACTAGGGGACATTGGCCCTACTCTTGTTTGTGGTAGCTTCTTTTCTTTTTAGTTTAAGTTGATTATTCATTTCCATTTGTGCTAGTTTGAGGCTTTATTTATTCATTTATAGCAGTATCTGTTACTTCTGTATGGTGTGATTATTTATTTTCATTTCGGTTTGCTTTACTCGTTGCTAGTAATTTCTTGTCATTTTGGTTTGAATTAGCGTGTTATAAAACAGTATTTCTGCAATTCTCAATTTTTAATTTTGGCTCTTCACTTTTCTCTGAAAACCTTATTTTTTGAGTATGTTCTTTTTTTCATTAAGTCCACAAAAATCAAGCATTTTAAAAGAGTAAAGAGCAATGTTGACACAAGTAGAAGTTACCTCAAAAATTTTGGAACTTGTGGGCTGCCAGTCATCATAATCCCGCCTTTTCTACACAAAATCTATTCTGCTTTGTACAGTATTTACTTCCAAATTAATGGACTATCTTTGTATATTTTTGAGTGTATATTCTTGTAAAAATTTAGTAAGGTGTTTACACCACTCTTTTTTGTCACTTTGAATTGAAACATATTTGTGATATAACTTAAAATCTTTGTAGTTAAATTGTAATTTCTCAAAAAACCTCTTGCCTATAATCGGACTAATTTGTTGGAAAATGACAGGCTTAATTTACCAATTCAAGTAAACCCTTAATTGTGCATTGCTGTCTTGAAGTATAGAGCAAAGTTGTGCCATTCTCAAACGTTGCCTTATCCAGTTGAATCTAGGACTTTCCTGTAAATTATTACTGGCTGAAATGTTTCAAACAATGTTATTTTTAGTTAGGGGGCTAATTTCACTCCTCTCTAGCAACATCACTACCTGTTTGACGAAAATATTGTGCCTGTTTTGTTTGAGTGTCCTTCTGCAGGTTATTCCAAGATTTCAAAGCAATATTGCTGGATTGAAAAAAATCCAAGAAAACTTTTGGGCTATTATTAACCATTATTATCCACATCAAACAGAATTCATTATTTCTAAACATATTATTCCTAGAGGTGATCTATTTACCATGGACTGCCTGTACCAGCTGCAATAACTGTTTCACAGACCTCCCCTAAGAAATGAAAGGACCTTCTTGGTGGCCAGTATACCCTGTTAAATTTGAAGAAGAATGAAGAGAAATAACTGTATTTCTATGCTTAATGTAGTTACCTTAAATTTTTACTTTAGAGTGCAATACTGTCTAATATTAGACCTGTTTGGCTCTGTATTGAACAATAGCAACTTGTGTTTTATTTTGCATAAAGAGTGATGAATTTTACATCTGTGTCTGGCCCTGTGACACCTTATTGGTAGCCTTATTTCAGCCTTATTGGTAGCAGTGACTATAAATAAATTTTAGACCACACTGACTTTCCATTTTATAAATGAAACGAAATGAAAATTATACCCTGTTGTTCTATATTTTCATTTTGTTTTATTTGCTAACAGTGACCATAGATAGGTATAAATCAAGTGCCATTATGTAGTTTAGAGTTGACACTGCCACACAGGTGTTAATTTTGGATACAGTTTGCAAGCTCATCAAGTATGAACAAGCAATCTCTGCCTCCTTGTTAAACTCCATTTTGTTATTAGTTCTAAGACACAAATTATGGGCAGTTCCATTCATATCCTGAGATTTTGGCTCTCCATTCCTTGTTGATTCTTTATTGAAAACTTCAGCTGATGCTGCGAACATATTTTCTCAGTCTTCTCACCCAAAGAGTTCCAGCCATTAATTACTCCTAAAACTCCTACCCTGGTTTAGTGGCTGATTGTGGGCCTGTGATGCGTCTTTGAGTGACGTATTTTTTTTATTCGAAAGCTGTGTGAAGAGTATATTCTTATTTTTGTTTACATACTTGTATATTTGTGGTTTGTTGCTTTGCTTGATAATGTTTCCTGTGCATTTCAACCCTGGTTTAACTGAACCCCCATGCAACTCAACCCCCTTTTAACTCAGCCTAGTTTAACACATCCCCTGTTTAACTCAACCCTGCTTTGTTAAACCCCTTGCAACTCAGCCTTCATTCAACTGAAGTGGATTTAACCCTCGCTTAATTCAGCCTCTGTGTAACTCAACCCCTGCATAGCTCAACCCCTATTCAACCTGTGCAACTCAGACTTCTTTTAACCCAACCCTATTTGGTTCAATTCCTATTCAAATCAACTCCATTCACCCTACTCCAAATCAACTCCTGAAGTCGGCAATATAAATAGAAAATGTAATTCAGCTCATTTTGTTGGAAGTGATAAAAGTTGACTCGAAATAAAAATGGTTAATTGGTTAATTTGTTGGTTAATTGTTATGTAAGTATTTTTTTTCGTGCTGTTTTAATACAAAACTGCCCCCCCCCCCTTAAAAACCACAAATTATCTATCTTCCTTATATATTTGGAATTGACAATCTTTTTATGCCCAAGGACCAAACACACTTGAATTTCATGGTTGCAGCAATGGGGTTGAGTTGCATCAGGGTTCAGTAAAATGAAGGTGGAATTACATGGAGGTTAAGTTAAATGGATATTGAGTTGAACAGGGATGAGTTGAATGGGGTTGAGTTAAACGGGGGTTCAGGTGAACAAGAGTTCTGTTAAATGGATTGAGTTGAAAGTGGTTCAGTTAAACTGGAGTTCAGTTACATGCACTCCCTTGATGATTGCTTTTGGGTGTGCAATGTTTGACTGTATTGTTTCTCACCAAGTCCTCAAGTGCGTTTTGTGGTCTTCGTTTTTACCCTTTTATTCAGCTGTACATGACATTTATAGATGGAGCCAGCATAGTATATTCTAAGGCCCATAGCTGGTCTTCTAATTATTTCTCCTGTATATATTCGGGAAGATTCTATTTGACCAGCTGGTGATGGTTCTCCTGAGGAGCCAAAGACTTGAGTTTGCTTTATGTACGGTGAGTGTGGAATGTTTGTGGAACTTCATGACGTTATTCATGGTGACTCGCAGATCTTTACCACAGGTGCAAGTTGATAAGTGATACGACAGATGATATTTGGTTATCCCTCATGCTGTATTTGTGTCACTGATTATTGTGACTAAGCGGAATAGGTACACACTTTGATATTAAAGAAGATAGACACTGGCGTGTGCATGCTTATATGTATTAGTTAAAAAAAATTTAATAAAGAAGTTTTCTAAAGAAAAGCCATGCTAAACTTAAGACAAGCAGAAATGAATTCCTATAATAACTCAAGGTCAAAACTGTCAAAAAATAAATGAAGCTCAAAACGGACAGACATTACATAAACAATCATATCAAACATATAGGTAACAGGTACAAACGTAAATGGATATATAACTTTTAAAACGAATAAAAACTAAATTGAATATTCAAGACAAATTTGAAATAAACAAAAATCACAAAAAGGAGTTAGGCTACTTCTCCCTCTGCCCTCCCCTTACCGTAAAAGTCTAAAGCAGGCCTTCCTAAACTATGAGTTGCAACCCCAAATGGGGTCGCAAGAGATTTTTAATTCAAATTTTTAAATATTAAAGTCAAATATTTATAAAATACTACAGGAAAAGATATATATTGTAAAGTTGATGAATTTTTAAAGACTGAAGGTCTAGAATGGAAAAATTGTAGTGGAATATGCACAGATGGTGCAAGGGCGATGACGGCCAAAACATTGGTTTCAAATCCTTTTTTCAAGCTACTCATTATGACCATATAATTTTTACTCACTGCCTTATTCACGGAGAGGCCCTTGCAGCAAAAAAATTATTATCATAATTGAACGATGTGCTTCAGAATGCTGTTAAGATAATAAATTTTATTAAGAGCCATGCCCTTAACAGTCACTTGTTTTCAAATCCATGTAAGGATATGGATTCCGTCTATACAACTTTATTATTACATGCAGAAGTAAGATGGTTGTCAAGAGGTCAAAGTTTAAGAAGATTATTATTTTTATTATTAAAAGACGGAATTGAAATATTCTTAACCGAACAAAAAAGTGAACTTGCTGCTTTTCTTCAAAACGACTTATGGCTATTCAAGTTGTGTTATTTGTCGGATATCTTTGCGAAATTAAACGACCTCAACTTGCATCTTCAAGGAAAAATTTGCGATATATTTACTTCTAATATAAAATTGAAAGTTTTATTAAAAGGATTAAAATTTGAAAAGATAGGATAGGAAAAAAACCTTTGAAATATTTTCCAGTGTCGACAATTTTATAATCCAGTAAAAGTTATTGTAGATCCCTTAAAAGCGCTAGAAACCTAGTTCTGTACATATTTTATATTAAATATTGATTTCAAAAAGATAGCTTGGATTCAAAATCCGTTTTGTATTGATTTAACTGAGTCACATACCGCTTGAAGCTCAAGAGGAATCTGCTGAGCTTTCCAGCAATTCAAACTTAAAACTACAATTTCCAAAAAAGCCCGTGTCTGAATTCTGGATCAGAACTAGAACTGAATTCTTCACAATCGCAGATATGGCATTGTATGTTTTTTCTGCCATTCAACGCCACATATTAATGTGAAGTTACTTTCTGAGCTTTAACACATATCAAACCCCAATATATTTCATCAGTAAAAAATGTTGAAGAGGTCTTACGTCTAGCAGTGTCAAAAATTCGCCAAGATTTAATTTGTTATGCAATAAAAAACAGGCGCATCCATCTCACTGAAGTTTTTCCTTTCATTTTAATTTAATATTTACCACCCAACGACTGCGTTCGAATATATTCGATTGAACTAAGATGGTCAGAATTTTCTTTTATTTTTGTTATTGTAAAAAATGCAATTTTGATAAAAAATAGGGCATACAATTTTTGTACATATAACAAAGACAACTTTTGTGAAATTTTTATTTTCGATTTTTGTATGCTTCTAAACGAATTTTTAAACTATATATTTTCATGTGTACATGTATATTGTTACATAATGAATGAATCATCGAAAAATGTTTATTTGTTTTTCAATTATATTTTATATGGGGTCGCCAGGAAATTTGCAATCATAATTGGGGTCGTGAATGAAAAAGTTTAGGAAGCCCTGGTCTAAAGCATATTGCGTCATTTACGTTTTATGGAAAAGTATATGTGTCTTTTACAGTTATTGGAAAGAACTAATAAAATTAAACTGAATATTTGATATATAACGATATAAATTGCTGAAAGATCGACAATTCAAGGTTATAATTTACTGTAATAAATATTTATATTTTTTATGTTGTAAAAATAAAAGGAAACATTTTAATATATTTTGTTTTCAGTAAAGCACAAATGACGCAGCAGGCTTTAGACTTTTACGGTTAAAAGAGAGCGAAGGGGCCTGTAGCCAAACTCCTGTTTGTAGTGAATTTTGTTAATTTTAAGTTTGACCTGAATATTCAATTTAGTTTTTATTCATTTTAAGAGTTATACATTCCTTAGATAATTTCGGAGACCACACTGCCTTACCATGACGATAAATAAAAGTTCAAATAGGGATAAAATCCTTTTAATAGACAGTGATGATGATAACAGTGATAGAAATTCACAAAAATACTAGATATTTCATCAGTAGTAAAACTATTGATGACGGTCACTGCATATGTGACCGAAATATATGGTATTTTTTGTGATTTTCTATCACTGTTATCATCATCACTGTCTATTAAAAGGATTTTATCCCTATTTGAACTTTTATCTATGCATTCCTTTGTATTAGTACTTGTTGTCTTTGTGTTTGCTATGATGGTTTATTTAATTTCTGTTAGTTTTGGGCTCCATTTATTCTTTAATAGAAATATCTGGTCGTTTTGAGGTTGAATTATTATAGGAACTTATTTTTGCTTATCTTAAGCTTAATATGGCTCTTTACTTTTCTTTCAAAAACTTCTTTTTCGGATTTTTTATAATTAATTTCTCTTCGTTTTTTATTACCAAAGTTTCAAGTTTTTCCACATCCCCTATTTCAACATCAAAGTGATTTTTTTCCAAAATTAAAGTTTCAAAGTTCAACATTCCCTGAAAGTAGCTACAAGTAGATGTAGTAGCAGTTACAAGCAATTGCAGGCACAGTTGCAAGTTGTCGCAGTCGGAAGTAGTCACAGTTGCAATCGCAACCAATCTCATTTTCAGCCGCAATGTAGTAGTGGTAGTGGTGCTGAAAGTTTCAAGTAAATTGTAGATACGCCTTTTGATAACTTGGGTGATGATAGCTTCTTTTGATATGGCTCAACATACCCCTCAACATTTCCCAAAATTTTGTCTCAACACACATAGCCTTTTCGGACACACCCAGGATCAAATATTCCCCCCTTTCGCAATAATAAATTCTGCATGTTATAAATGGACGAATTGGATAATTTACATTCCTTGTCCCCTGAGTCCTGGGGGCGTTCCATCCCAAGAGTTATAGCTATTATACGTTCTGACTATTTTGAATGAATTGACTTTTTAAGATATCTATTATTATTAAGGGAGACATCTAAAAGGACAAGATTGGGGGGGGGGTCATCCTCCGTTCCTTTTTCAACATCCCTCTCAATATACCTTTAAAGTTTCAACTTCATAGCCTTAGCCGTTCCTTAAACATTGCTGTTGTGTTCTTCTGACAACCCTCCTGCGTATAGCGAGTGTTTTGATTTTGTTCGACATCCCTCTTAACATTTTCTAAAAGTTTTATCTTAGTAGTTTCTGCCTATTTGGAGATGTAAAAATGGGCAAATTGCATAATTTACAATCCTTGTCCTGGGGGCTGTGGAGGCATTGCATCTCCGAAGGCATAATAACTAGATCTTTCTGCTGTTATGAACAAAATCACTTTTTCAAAATTTTGATCAGTGATGAGGTAAAAGGGCATCTATAAAGGGCAAGGGGGGCTGGCTCCCGTTCAATTTTCAACTGAACATCCCTTGAAATTTTTAACTTAATACCCTTAGCCGTTACTTAGATATTGATGATATGACCTTCTGACAACCAGCACTGCATACAGTGTGTTTTATTGTCTTCGGTATCCCTCTCCATAGCTTTGGTTGGTTATGTCGTCCCCGTAGGCATAGTTATTTGAACTTTAGACTTTTCTGAACAAAATGTCCATTTTAAAATTTTGATCGAATCTCTTTGGTGGGATGGCAACTAAAACGTTATGGGAGGGGGCTGAAAGTCCTCCAATTACTTTTTCAAATCCTCTCAACATAAATCCTCTCAACGTGTCTTAAAAGTTTCAACTTAAAACCCTCAGTCGTTCTTAATACATAACAGGTCCTCCTTTTTGATACACTGGAAGCGCATAATGTATTTTGATTTACTATAAAAATTTCGCATTTCCGGAAAAAATGTCCTTAGCCTTTCCGGATGCACCCAGAATCCAATTTTGTCAATTTTTCTGATTAAAAATCCAGCTTGTAAACAATGGGCAAATTGCGTAATTTATAATCCTTGCGCTGGGGCTATGGGGGCATGCCTTCCTTGGAATTATAGCTATTAGACCTTTTGACTAGTTTGAACAAAATTTAATTTCACCTTAATACCCTAAGCCTTTCTGGATACCCAGGATCAAACTTGCTCTCTTTTCTAATAAGAATCTTGTATGTTAACAATAGGAAACTTGCATAACTTATAGTCCTTGTCCCGGAGGCTGGGGGGTGTCAACCCCAGAGAGATAGCTATTTGACCTTTGGACTATTTTGAACTAAACGGATATCTCAAAATTTTGATCTGATGCATTTGAGGAAAAAGTGTGTTTGGGGTTTTTTGCTGCCCTCCGTTTACTTTTGACTCTTAAAGACTTTCGATTTCCAATTGAATGAACCTCCTCTGAAGTTTATATGGCCACCCTCCATCTGAAGTGCTTCTGGGAAAAAAACAAATAATTTTTTTTTATAAATCATTCAAACCTTATGGTTCTTTACTATAGGCAGCGTTATAGCGTTGCCTCTGATTCAAGGTCAACTTGTATGGATTATTGATTGTCTGAGAACTATCAATTGGTACCATAGCTGGGGAAATACTATTGAGAGTGTTAATGGCTTTTTGGCCTTTAAAGCAAGATTATTTTTTTAGGGGGGGGGTGTATTTTAAATAAAGTGCTATTTTTGCATAGTTGTACAAATAAAGGGCAATATCAGGGGTTAGTCCGTTTGTGATAATTTCACAGATCGTCGCCTAACAGCGGTTTTGCCGAATCGGTTTTTTTCCAAAAACCCAAGTAAAACGAATTTGAAAATTTTAACATTTGTATCTCAGAATCGGCTATAAAGGTAAAAAAAAGGTAAAGGATGCGGCACTAGACCCTTAAGGTCCAAACCGGCGGTGCTGATCTCCGTTTCGTGGCCCTTCAGCCAGGAAGTGCAATCGGGGGCCGGGGGCCAGCCAACCTATGCTTTCGCAAACACTTCATGTTTTACCTTCCCCAGATTTCTCCAGGTACCCATTTAGAGCTGGGTTGACTCTGGCTAAGCTTACAGGGTCACACCACACCACTGACCCGCGTCCCAATCTAAGAAACTGACCACACTAGGGATCGAACCCGAATTCACGGATTCTCAGCCCAGCGCGCGTCCACTTAGCCAGAACGGCTAATAGCTAGAGTATTGATTTTGTTTCAAAATTAAGAAGAAAAGTCGCTTATATCGTTGCGCTTATTATTGAATCTGACCATGTAACCAACTTTTGTTCAGCAGATCAGCAACTTTCGACAAAACGGACCATGTTGTATGTGATTCGGCAAAACCGCTTTAAACAATATGCGATTCGGCAAAGGAGAACTGCAAAATTCAGGCATTTAGAGAAGTCTTAAAGCAATGTCAATTAGACAATTCGAAAGAGAACCTTTTTTACTCAAGATAGCGTTTACAACTCAATTTTGACGAAAAAAATTTATTTTCGGCAAAACCGCTTTCAGGCGGCGAGATGTGTGTTGCATAAGCGTAGAAGCAATAACTAGTTTTTGTTTTTATTTATCAATTTAGTTCCTTTGTATTTTTAATGTCCAGAATTTTTTGTTGTTGAAAATTTGAAAAATTTTGGTTCTTTGTGTACTTTTCTTTATATACTTTGCCTGTGTTCCAGCTTGCTTATTACTGTAATTTAATAAAACTGAAAGCTAATTAAACAGCATATGTCTTAGGATAGGTCATTAGCCCTTTCGGTTGCAAGTGGCTTATGTGTCATCTTTGTAAAAGCGTTTTTCATTCTTGTTTCAAGTAGGAAGATATATTGCTTCGTTAATTCAAAATTTTAGAGTCACTAAAAATTTACAAATTATGAACCATTTTGTGTTGGCACAAAACTTGTCCTGAATATCCACTGATTTTTCTTATTTTCTTATTTCTACTGTCATTTCCTAAAGCTTTTTTTTTATAAATTTGAACCTCAAATGAATGTCAAAATCAGTGCACATAAAATCTAGAGGGATATTAGAGCAATCACGTTCGTCGACATGGCCTGGAAAAGCAAAGAGCAATTGTTTGGCAGGAATGTATAACTGCAGGAGAGACTTGTTTTGCTTGTTTTCTAAGCTAAACATCAAGGTCGCTGGTTATTTCGTTTGGGACGGGGGTCAGTGACGTGACTGTAAGCTCAGCCAGAGTCGACTAAAGGGCGATGAAACGGAGATCAGGATCGCCAGTAGGGATTAAAATCCATTGCCATATTCTTCACCTTTACCATCTTGGGTAGCCACCAAAGTTTTCCAAGTCGGTTTAGACTGAGCATTTTTTTTGTTTCTGTATCTAGTACTTTATTTCTGTCGAAAAAATATTAATATTTTTTTCCAGATGTTACAAAAGTCTGCTCTCTGTACGTGCTGGTGGTGTTCCAGGGTGATATTGGGGTTAATGTCCTACTTTACCTTTGCCCAGTAATGAAGTTTGCTTAGTCGAATGGCGAAGAGGAATGTCTTAGACCTCTTTTCCATATTTTAATATTTTTTTGTATAATTTATCCATGCTCATCTGTGTATTTTTGCCTCTCCCCCTCCGAATAAGTGGTTTGTTAATCTATAACCGCCAGTAAAGGCTTTATGGCAATGGCAAATTAATTGCCTATTTCAGAATTTCCACTTTCTGGCTTGTAACCCTACTTGAGCTAAAATTATTGTTTTGTGGCAAATATTCCTGTCTAAAGAGTGTCTGACCTGCTTTTTTTTACCTTCTTTACTCTACTAGAGGTGACCCCATGAAGTGCCATATGGTGGCGTATGACACTTAAAGTGATGCTATCAGGACAAATTCATAAATTGTGCATAGATGTAATTATTAGTTTTTGAATAAGCCCATTTTCTTATAATATTTTAGAAAACTGGTACCACTGGAGATAAATAAGAAAGAAAAAAGAAACAAAAGAGAAACCCTAAGACATCGGTGTTGTTCCACTTATTTCAATATGCCACCAATTCTTCGGGGGAGGATGCATGTAGTTGTATCAATGGTCTAAGGCCATTTTTTACTGCGTTCCCCTCTGCTTTTGAAAAATACATTTTTTTTTCCTTATTTTTTTATTGGAAAATGCCTTGTTTTATATTTTTGTCGAAAAAAATAAGAAACACGACCCCTCCATCCGATAAAAAAAACTATTTTTTGCCTCTTTTTTCATTTTTGTCAATTGAAGCCGCCGGTTAGGGGAGGGGGGTCTTGTCTCTTTTCCCAAAAAACGTATTTTCATAATTACAAATGACATTGCAGTTGATCTGGGGAAAATCTGTTTCAATTTAGAAATTTTTTCAAGCAGACAGTTTCCTTATAAATATATTTTGAAAATTACAGTTGTATGGCTTGTGGTATGCTCTATGTAAGGTTCTAGCTGCTGCTGCAACCATGATGTCACGAAAAGTGTTTACTAAATATTCATGATTCCACTCTACGAGACACACTGACAAAATCTCAAGGAGTTTCCAGCATGGTTTCCTAGTGTAGGGTCTATGTAGCTTTGAAAAACTGGGGTTTTAGGCTCATTTGCGTTTTAAGATTTGTTTTTGCTTTGAAATTTACTATGGGTTATTGTAAACCCCTAAAAAGAGATATCAACCACTAGCTTCCCCTTATGTGAAGGTACAAAGTATTGCAACTAATTTATTTTGCCATTTGATTTGTTTCAGAGGAAGCAACTGACAGTTCTTTGCCATCTGAAGACTGGGCCAAAAATATAGAAGTTTGTGATTTAATCAATGCCAAAGAAGATGGTCCTAAAGATGCAGTTCGTGCCATTAAAAAGCGCTTGCAACAGAATGCTGGGAGAAATAATAATGCTGTCTTGCTAACTCTCACGGTTTGTTATTTTGATTCATTGCCGTTTGCTCAATTCAAGTTTATTGGTTTATTCCTGTTTGTGAAACACACACATATATATATATATATATATATATATATATATATATATATATATATATATATATATATATATATATATATATATATATATATATATATATATATATATATATATATATATATATATATATATATATATATATATATATATATATATATATATATATATATATATATATAGCGCAACATAAAAACAATAAAAAAACTACATAAAAATAACATAAAAGCAAAGCAAGGAAAGCTCGCAAAACACATTTATGCGTGAAGTTGAGTATATGAGCTTCCAACTTTTGAATTCCTTACTGGGGTTTATGAAACCATGAACCTTCAAGTCGGTGTTTCAAGTTTTGGATTGATGAGGAATTTGGAATTATCTTTACGGCAACTCTTGTAGGGATCATGTCTTGTTGAAGAATGTGGAATGTAGTTTTTTGGAATGCAGTTAGAAATTGTATAATGAAAAAAATATAAAAAAAAATGTAGTCAACACTTTGTTGAGGACACGTTATTTGCTATGAAGCACAAAAAGCAGTAATTGCATCCCCCCAGTCTCTATCCCCTCCCCCTGCTAAAATGCGATGAATACTAAAAATTGTACATGTAAACGGTTTTTTGCAACTTTTTAATTCTATATTTTACTAAGCTCTGGCTGTTTCCTACTAAATTATAAGTTCAGTTGTTAAGTTGATGAAAACTACAATGCTTTCCCAGCATATTCATAAGAAAAGATTACCTTCTGAAATAACTAATCTCAAGTAAGCTGCTTGAATGAGGACTATTTTTTATATTTTATTTCCAAATTCCTGAGCTTCCTTACTTTAATTGAAAATTTTATAGGAAGCTTAGTGAATTATCCCATTGTGCAACATCCTCTTAATATTTTCAGATTTCAAGGGATAGATATGGTACCGTGTATAAAAAAATGAGGCCCCTTTAGCTTGGGAGCCCCTAGACTACAGCTTTTATTTTCCTTTTGGATATATGACAGTCCTTACATCCTTTCCTCAATTAGAGGAGCTTTATTCCCGTGCCTATTTTAGTCAAGAAAGCTTTTTTTATTTTTAAGCCTTTGTTTGTTTGCGTTTTTATTTGTTTGTTTTTTTCACTGTTATTTTGTTTTTGTGTTGATAACATTTTTTGGAATATAAGACATAGATATACCGTTGTTGATTATTTTTAACTTTATCAAATGTCGTGGCAAGCCCTATTCCAGCAACAGTTTTTCTTATCGATGCACTGAAACATACAGTTTAGTTTCTGTATAAGTAAATTTTAACTATATCCCTCCTGAAGAGTTAATTTGATGCCGTACGTAACTTTCTGTCTATTTCATGAGTTCAATTTTGTATTGTTACAAGCAACATTTTTGTTTTTCTAGTTATTGGAAACCTGCGTTAAAAACTGTGACAGACGTTTTCATGTTCTTGTTTGCTCTAAAGATTTTGTTCAAGAGCTTATTAAGGTTATTGGTAAGTTCTTTTTAGAAGTTCCTTTGAATAATTATCCTGTGTCGATTCAGCCTCAAATTGTTTGCTTTTAAACGTTAATAGATGGTTAAGAGATGAGACCGTTCTAATCTTTTTCGCGAAAAATATTTTGAAGAAAATTAATTAGTGCACTCGATTCTGTGACCACCTCTAAACTCTCATGCCTCCTGTTTTCAAGCCTGAATTTTTTGCTAAATATGGACAAACAAACAAGCAGGCTTAGATGATATGAGCTTAGCTTTGCTTAGAAAAAGATCTAAAATAAAGTTAAATAAACGGGTTAGGCATTAGGATCGTTTTTTTATTTGTTTAAAATTGTTTAAAATCTGATAAATGATTTTTTTTCAAATTGAAATTTAAAGCACCATGAATAGTTAAAATAGAAGCAGATTCTTCAAATTGGTTAAGCAAAAACTTACACATCCGTATATATCTTGAAAGAAAAGGGAAAATTAGGAATTCAGGTTGCGGGCTACCTAAGTAAAGAACGATGTGGGCACAATGTGTTTTTTCTCCATCCGGGCACTTCGTATCGAAGGAGTTGTCGTAGAAACTTCGAAAAGGGCGCATTCGATTGGAAATTGGAGTGGCTAGTGCCCTTTTTAATAGTCAAAATTAATTGGGGGGCAACTCGCCCGCCCCTCTTTCTCCGCCCGTTAGTTCCTCACACACAACCGATAAACATTTAGAGATAGCCTGGGTGTTCAGTATAGTTGTTTAACCGGTGTAGAATATGTTTTTTTAGGAGGTCACTCCCCAACAACCCTCAGGGCAAGGGTTTTAAGTTATGCCCTGTGAGCATATATTAGTGTTTTAAAATGTGTTGTCGTAGAAACTTCAAAACAAGCTCATTCGATTGGAAACTCGAAGAGCTAGTACCCTTTTTAAGAGTCGAAAGTGATTGGAGGGCAACTAGCCACGCCCATCATTCCCCCAAATACATCCAATCAAAATTTTGAGATAGACATTTTGTTCAGCGTAGTTGATTTCTAGATAGAAAATATGTTTTTGAGGAGGATACTCCCCCACAACCCTCAGGTCAAGGGGTTTAAGGTATGCCCTGGGGGCATATAAGGTTTTTATAGAAGGCGTTGTCGTAGAAACTTCAAAACAATCTCATTAGATTGGAAATTCACAGGGCTAGTGCCCTTTCTAACAGCCGAAAGTGATTCGAGGGCAACTAGCCCCCCTACGCCCATCATTTTCCCGGACCCATCCAATCAAAATTTTGAGATAGCCATTTCGTTTAACGTATTTTTAAGTTCTGGAAATTAGGTCTTTGAGGATGACAACCTCCTCACAGCCCTCAGGACAAGGGTTGTAAGTTATGCCATGGGGGTATATAAAGTTTTTATTGAACGTGTTGTCGTAGAAATTTCAAAAAGGGTTCATTTGATTAGAAATAGAAATGGCTTTTGCCCTTTTTAATAGTCGAAAGTAATTGGAAGGCAACTAACACCCCTTCCACGCCCACCATTTTCTAAAACACATCCAATCAAAATTTTGAGACAGCAATTTTGTTTCACGCAGTTAAAGTTTAGAATACTATATCTTTGAGCAGGACACCTCCCCTACAGTCTTCAGGCTAAGGGTTATAAGTTTTGCCCTGGGGGCACATAAGTTTTTATCGAAATCTTTGTCGTAGAAACTTGAAAAAGGGCTCATTCAATTGGAAATTCAAAGGTTTATTGCCTTTTTTAATAGTCAAAAGTGAATTGAGGGCAACTAGCCCCCCTCTCTCGCCCACCTTTTCTCTAAACACATCCAATCAAAATTTTTAATTAGCCATTTTTTTCAATGTTTTGGATTTTCAGATAGAAATTATGTTTTTGAGGAGGACACAGCCCTCAGGGCAAGGATTGTAAATTATGCCCTGGGGGCATATAAGGCTTTTACTGAAGCTCGTTGTCATAGGAAGTTCAAAATTGACTCATTCGACTGGAAATTGAAATGGCTAGGGCCCTTTTTAATAGTCGAAAGCAATTGGAAGCAAGAAACACCCCTTCCACGCCCACCATTTCCCAAAACATATCTGATCAAAATTTCTTGATAGCCATTTTGTTCCACGAAGTTTAAAGTTCAGGAAATTATACCTTTGAGCAGGACACTCTCCCCATACTCTTCAGGGCAAGGGTTGTAAGTTATGCCCTGGGGGCATATAAGGTTTTTATTGAAATTGGCAACTAACCCCCCTCTCACGCCCACCATTTCCCCAAACACATCCGATCAAAATCTTGAGATATCCATTTTGTTCAACTTAGTTGAAAGTTCTGTAAATTAGGCCTTTTAGGATAAAAACCCCATCAGAGCTTACAGTGCAAGGGTTGTAATTTGTGCCCTGGGGGCATATAAGGTTTATATAGAAAGTTATTGTAGAAATTTCAAAACGGGCTCATTTGATTGGAAATTGAAATTCCCTTTTTAATAGTCGAAAGTGAGTGGAGAGTAATTAACCCCCCTCTCACGCCCTGTATTTCCTCAAACACATTCAATCAAAGTTTATAGATAGGCATTTTGTTCGACGTAGTTGAAAGTTCTGGAAATTATGTATTTAAGGATGACAAACCCCCGAGAGTCCCCAGGGCAAAGGTTGTAAGTTATGCCCAGGGGGCATGTAAGGTTTTTAATGATAGAGTTGTCGTAAAAACTTCAAAAGGGGCTCATTAAATTTGAAATTGTGAGGTATAGTGCCCTTTTTAACAGTTGAAAATGATTGGACGATAACTAATCCCTCTCTCACGCCGACCATTCCCCTAAACACATCCAATCAAAATTTTCAAGTAGCCAATTTGTTCACCGCAACAAAAAGATCATGAAATCATGAATTCGAGGATGACAACTCCCCCACCCAGCCACAGGAGTTATGGTTGTAATTTATTCCCTGGGTCTCTTTAAGTTTTCTATTGAAAGTTATGTTGTAGGAAATTCAAAAGGGCTCATTTGATTGGGAATTGAAAGGGCTAGACCATTTTTTAATAGTTGAAAGTGATTGAAGAAAGACTAACGCCCCTCTCACGCCCACCATTTTCCCAGACACATCCAATCAAAATTTTGAGATAGCCATTTTGTGTAACGTAGTTGAAAGTTCTGGAAACTAGGTCTTAGAGGATGACAACCACCCTCACAGCCCTTAGGGTAAGAGTTGTAATTTATACCCTGGGGCCCATATAAGGTGTTTATAGGAAGCGTTGTCGTAGAAACTCGAAAAAGGCTCATTCGATTGGAATTCGAAAGGTCTAGTGCCCTTTTCAATAGTTGAAAGTAATTGGAAGGCTTGACAATTTTATGGTAAAGATCGATGTGAATATAATGTATTTTTTTGTTGTTGTTATTGTTGTTTAGACCAGGGCACTTCATATCAAAGGAGTTGTCGTGGAAACTTCGGAAAGGGCTCATTAGATTGAAAATAGAAAAGGTTCATGCCATTTTTATTAGTCGAAAGTAATTGGAGGGAAACTAATCCCCCACCCACGCCCACCCTCTCAATGGACTTTATGTTTAAATACTAACTGTTGCCATAAGATTAAATCAAATGCACTGTGTTAATGCTAAATCCCGATGAGGCTTCTCAGCAGTATCCCAGGAACGACTGGGGGTACTATGTTAAAACTTTTGGGGCTTCTTCTGCTCTTAATATTTAACCAAATCAAAATAGCGTAAGTGTATCCAAACTATCAAAGAAAGTAAACAGAATTTTCTGCGAATGGTATCAAGTTTTCCATTTCAGGTCAACTAGAGGATGTATGAAACTAAATTAAACAATAGTGTTTGTGTACAGATGTTTAAGAGAGAGTTTGTTGTTCAAAATTGCTGAAAATTTTTCTCCAACATACAAATAGCAGGCCAAACTATAAATTCTTAAAAAAACGAAAAGATTTAAAGTATTATTTTCTTTTTCTCTGAAAAGACTATGTCAATATAAAACGAATAGAAATTAATCAAAAAAAACTTTTCCACAAAATAAGTTTTTCAAAGAAAAGTAAAGAACTCCATTAAACAAAAAATGAGCAACAATAAAATCAAATAATCCATCAAGCGTGAAACTCCCACAAATCAGCATTGATAAATAAATGAAACCGAAAACGAGCAGAAATTACAATAAATAACCGAGTCAAACTCAAAACGAGCAGAAATTAACATAAGTTGGGCTCAGAATCCCTATGCCTTCCCAGAACAGAATTTGAACTTTACTGAAAAAAAATAAAATGTTTTTGCTTTTATAACTTTAATAAATCAAATAATATTAAGATTTTGATTAATAAATATCAGTATATGTATATTAAACTGACAATGCACATTCATTTTTTATTTTTTTCAGTAAAGTGCAAATTATGTTCTGGCCTTGGGAAGGCATAGGGGCTTTGAGCCAAACTTATGTTAATTTCTCCTCGTTTTGAGTCTGACTCGGTTATCTTTTGTAATTTCTGTTCATTTTGGGTTTCATTTATTTATCGATGCTGATTTATGGTAGTTTCACGCTTGGTAGATTATTTGATTTTATTTTTGCTCCTTTTTTGATTAATGGAGTTCTTTACTTTTCTTTGAAAAACTTCTTTTGTGGAAAATTTTTTTTAAATTAATTAATGAAAAAGATCTCCATGTGCAGTATGCAATTTTTGGCAGTAGCGAGCACCAAATTAAAAAGAAAGAAATGTGGGGGAAATCAGCAAAAAAAATTACCTAAAACTTATGGCACCGAAGAGCTTAAGAAGCTGTAGCTTTCCTTTGAGCGTGGAGTTACCTTTGGAATCAATTGATTGTTGATGTTTGAATTTTAACAGACGAAAAGCGTTATCAAAATTAATTAATGAATTTTGCTTATTTGTTTTCACGTTTCAACTTGGCAACACTGACGAAAACGGTGCACTGCCCTAAAAATTCATAATTTTGAAACATCCAACCAAAAATTTGGACCCAATTTTCCCAAATCAAGTGAAAATGGCAGTGAAAACTCAAAAATGATCCATATATTAACATAAAGGCAAAGATATACTAAAGAAAACTGACCTGTTTCTCTGGATACGTGAATTATGCAGGCTTAACTTAGTTTTGACAAGATTTTTTTTTTTTGCAGAAACTAAGTTTCAGCTGGGGATAGGGCAAACTTGGGTCGGGAAGGGGCAGTTGCCCCCCCCCCCCCTGCCGTATAGCAAATTAAGCCCCAGTACTCAGGTATGAATTCACGTAAAATGGGTCCAAGGGGGGGGGGAATTTCTTTATTTTAAGGTCCACGGTTCTTTAAGCTGCCGTTCCTGTATTCATTAATCAATGTTTGAATTATCTAAGTAGATCTGAATTCTAAATTTTTTGAGTTTGCTCAAAAATAGGATTATGGAGTTGGCAATTTATAAATAACCTACTGACTTAGACTTGTAGAATTTATTATTTTTTACCCGGACTATCACTGCTAAAGAGTAATAAGAAGTGAATCTCAGAGTTGTTTAATTTTTTAATGTATAAGCCATATTCTGAGTCCAAAGATCATAGGTACCAAACTCCTTTTAATATTACTTTCTACTCAATATTCTTTAAACATTTGGAATTGTTTTTGAATAGAAAATAAGAAGAAGAAAAACTACATTCGGAAAAACAAATATCACAATTTCCTGATGTTTCACCTAAAGGACATAACTTGCTTGTCCAAAAAAGATATAATCATAAAATCAAAGTATCATTAAAAGTTCACATTAGAAATAAATTTAAACGATTTTCAAGATTTACCTTCCATATTCCTGATAATTCAGTACCAACTATTGGACCCCAAGAACTATTGGTCCCAAGAAGTTCCCATATCCATGAAATTTTTCTTTGCAATGTCCTCCCACCCCATTTGGGGACAGCCTGCTTTTCGTTTTACCTTAGATAGGTTGCTGACAAGGACGACCTTTGGTAATCAGTCTTCCTTCATCTGCAGAATGTGTCCTAGCCTCCCACCCTATTCAGGGACAACCTGCTTCTCGTTTTGCCCTAGATAAGTGGCTGAAAAGGACGATTTTTGGCAATTTGTCATCCATCATCTGCAGAATGTGTCCTAGCCATCTCAAGCTTTTTATCATTATATTCCTACGAAGTGGAATTGAACTATAGCTTACTGTTAGAGATAAGGTCAGTCAGAGGGGCACATAAAATAATCTGTAGGAAATTTCTCTGGATAACATCTAGCGAATCATCCTCCGTCTTTCGCAGCGCCCATGCTTCCAGACTATACTTGATCACTGTAGCAGCCAATATTCTAATCTTGGTTCGCAGACAATATTCTTATCCTTGGAGAATATGAGCCATCCGAGGACAGATTTTCTTTTAAAGACAAAGAAATTATTCAAACTCCTGAAATAACCCTACTAACTTTTATTTTTCGTAGCTGGGCCTCACAAGAATAACTTATAATATAATGGGGAAATGGGATATTAAGTAATGGAATTTTCTATTTCTGAATGCCATTTTTGGTCTTCCTGGGCTTGAATTAATAGGAAAATGACATTTCACATTATATATTTTTTTTTCAATTACGTATTATATTATTATAATACCACAAATGGTATCTTTACCCCTTTTGACCTCACCTAGGGTGGAAATCGGGTACAAAATGGTCAATTCTGATGCCTTTTTTGGTCTCTGCAGACATGAATTAATAGAAAACGACCTTTTAGTCGAATAAATTCTATACAAATTAATATTCTAATTCTTCACCCTCCCGTCATCCCCCTTCTGACCTTGTTCGGTGGATATAAGATACTAAGTGACCGAATTTACTAATTCTGATTTCATTTTCGATCTCCCTGGACTCGAATTAGTAGGAAAGAACCTTTCAATCCAGAAAATATTGCAAAAATTTTAATTTGAGATCCCCCCCTTTTTTCCCTCTTTTACCTGAAAAAGGGATATTTCTGCAGGGTTGATTCTGGTCGGTTTTAGAAATGCTATTAAGCAAATTTTCTGAACATTTTGGTACTAAAAACATTTCTGTTGCTCAAATACCAATGTTTGGCCTTTTTTTTTCGTAGTTTTACTGGACTAGAAGTAAATTGGTATACTAACATAATTATAAATGTAAGCATAGTGGCAAGTGCTAATGATATTTTCAAGCACAGAAAAAATTGATATGTTTTTTTCTAAGTTTAATTAAAGAATGATGGCGACAATTTACGAAAATATAGGGGGGGGGGTAAACGTAATTGACATTTTTTCAATCAAAATACCAAAAGAAAGGCGTTTTTCAATTGATTTTTTTTCTAAAAGTCCGCAACTAATTGGATTCTCCCTATTAGCTTTTATTATTTTGTTTTTCTTGCACTTTGGCTAATAACACCGTTTCGTTTTTGTTTGTGTAATATTTTTTATTTTTTTTCTTTGAATTTCAGGGTCTTTCTCCTGCTTTTTTAATTTTAGTAGTCTAGCTTTAGGTTACCATTCGCCATTTTTGCTGCACTTGGAGGTTGACATTGAGCTTCTAAAATGGAATTTCCAAAGTGGATAATGTAATTTTGGTTGATCGTCAAATATTGGTTTAGTACTAGGCTCTGATAAATCGTTGACGTTTTGTTTGTTTTTTTCACGTTTGAGATGCTTTTAGACCCTTTTGAGAAGGAAAGAAATGATCTGGTTAAGTAAGTTCAATTCAGAAACGCTGAAAATGGACTTTTCACCATATTTGTCAATGTGTTGGCCTGAGGCCAACACAGCTGCGTACACTCCTCCACCTCTATGTTTTTAAAGCTTTACTCTTTACGCCCTCCCCTTTAAATCCTTCCTTATAGATCTTTTCACCCCATTCGGGGACGATCTGCCGTTCGTTTGACCCGTAATCGATGGCAAAAAAGAACAACTTTTGGCAACCTGTTATCCTTCATCTGTAAAACGTGTCTTAGCCATCTCAATCTTTCTTTGTTGCTCTGGTAAGTGGGATGGGATCCCATTTTTTAAAAACTTGTTGTTTGTCATACAGTCGGTCATATGGATAATACGCTATATTAACGGATGACTTTTTTCTTTAATTTTGTCTGTTCCTTTAGGGCCCAAAAATGACCCACCCGTTGCGGTTCAAGAAAAGATTCTAAGTCTAATCCAGACTTGGGCGGATGCGTTTCGAAATCAACCAGATACAAAAGGTGTTGTAGAGGTATGGAATATTTTTTCTTACTAAGAATTTTTATAATAAGGGTTCGATTGTTGAGCTCTACTCTGTCATCTTACTTGTATCATTTTATTTACAAGGTTGTTTATAAAGTAGTAATAGACAAAATAGACGACGAATAAACTCTTGTTTGAATACATGATAGAATATGCTTTACATAATTTTATGCTTCTTAAATTTTCAATGATGGATGGAACATATCAATCATTTATGAAAAAACATATCATATATGAAAAAACTTTGGAGGCGTAGAGAAATGACAAAGAGAAAAAAACTGACGTAAAGTTTAAGATCTTGAGGGCTAGTGTCTAAAGATGAAGAATATGCTTCTCGAAAAAAAGAAAACTCGCCAAAGAAAGAAACAAACTAATAGGGGAATTTTTAGTCCAACGCTGCCGTGTAGATCAGTTTCAATAAGTCCCTTCCTTTTGATCATCAGGGTTGTTAAGGGCAAAGATTGATCCCCGAGTCAGCTTTTTTACCCACCGCCCAAACATAAGTGCATGGAAATGTGACAAATGTGTGTGGCTTTGGGTATCGGAGACAACAGTTACTTGGCCATCTCCTGCCATTATTTGTCCAGCTTATTTCCATTAAATCACATTTCCTGAAACTTTCAAAAAAATAACAAGAGACCGTGAAAACATAAAACAATAAAGAGAACGCGGTGATTCAGCAGTCTTTGAGAAAAAGAAGAACACAAATCTTTCGGTGAAGGCCTCCGCTCAACCTTCCTCGGTGAAAAAAAAGCTCAGAAAAAAAGGTAGGAGGTTTCTATTTCTAGAAGTATCAAGGATCCTTTTTTTCAAAATTTTCCAAGAACATATTTTAAATTGCACTGAAATTTTGATATTTAAGCCTACATTCGGACTTGTTTATATGTCAACCTACTATAGATAGTTTAACCCCTGTCTCTTAACATTTTGACTATAAATGTCAATGAATATCAAAGTCTACTCTCAATCTGTTAAGCTGCAAATCCTACCTGAAGTTGCGAGTTTAGTGATACACGTTGCTTTATTCTGTTCTAATTTTCAGGTATACAATGAATTGATTGCAAAAGGTATTGAATTTCCGCCAATGGATCTTGACGCAATGGTTCCTATAACAACGCCTAAGAGGGTTAGTATATATGCATATATTTTAAGGACTTGGGTGCGGTCTGTTGTTTGTTTAGATATAGATAAAAAGTACTACGGGTCTTGTATCTGACTCAGTCTCACGTTTTACGTTGATACTCCTGATCCTCGCTGTATCCCTCTCACCAACCGGAAACCGATTAGTTTGTAACTGCTTTTCTTCTTCTTCTTGTGTGATAATTTTTCTCAAAAATGTTAATTTTTCATAAAATTGTCCTTTAGTTTTGTTTTTACAGGTCGTAAAAAAAGGTCTGGAAACTTAAATAAAAGAAAAAAAATAAAATAAGATCCTCCAGAGCCATTCCTAGTGCATAGGGCGTCGATTCGACATTTCGATTGCTGGTCTTTTTGAAAGGGGCAAGTAGCAAGCCTCTCACCTAAAAAGGAAACCTAAATAATTCTGAATAACTTAAAGTGCTATTTTCCCAGCTTTATTTGAATAAATCTATATATATATATATATATATATATATATATATATATATATATATATATATATATATATATATATATATATATATATATATATATATATATATATTCAGTAAAATTAGTCGAAAACTGAGTCAAAAATTAGTAAAAAAAAAACCCGAAAAAGTAAAAAATTAGTACCCCCCCCCCCCCCCGAAAAAAAAATCCTGGATCCGCCCTTGATATTTATACATATACATATATATATATATATATATATATATATATATATATATATATATATATATATATATATATATATATATATATATATATATATATATATATATATATATATATATATATATATATATATATTAGCGTTTTGCGCCTCAAAATGGAAAATCACCACTTTAGTTGTAGCACAATCTCTTTTATTACATGAAAAGTCGCAAAACTTAGTCCAATGAGACGTTTTTTACTCTATTCTACGAACTCTGGTTCGATCTGGTCATTCAAAAATGCCATCGGTGATGCAAATTTTGTTATGCTATTTAGTTTAGATTGATAGATTTAAATTTAATGAATTTGACCTGTTTGGCATAAGCATGTAAATCAGATAATTTTGGAGACCATACTTGCCTTTCCATGAGGATAAATAAAAGTTCAAATAGGGATAAAAATCCTTTTAATAGACAGTGATAGAAATTCACAAAAATACCAGATATTTTGGTCACACATGCAGTGACCGAAATATCTGGTATTTTTGTGAACTTCTATCACTGTTATCATCATCACTGTCTATTAAAAGGATTTTATCCCTATTTGAACTTTTATTTATCGTCATGTAAATCAGGTTCTTTGGATGTTTATAATGTTATCAAAATTACTTTTTATTGTGTTTCCGTTTCTCACGGGATTGGTCACTCTTTACTTACAGTTCATTACCACAAACTCTTTGACTCTAACTATCGCTACTTGTTTGTCGAAGGAGGATGTCCGTCCTCTGTACCCAAAAGTGAATTGTTAGAACTGAATGATTCCTCTTTTTTCTTCAAGACGTGCAGAGATAAGTCTAGCAACTACAATGCACTTAATAGCTCAGATTTTATTTGAATATTAATTGTTTATTTAAATAATTCATCATTACATTTATTTAAATGATCTGAATAAAAAATAATTAGTTTGTCACACTTCCTTCTAAGTATCTCGGGGATTGAAAATGAAGTCACTTTGAAGTTTAATGTGTAGTTTTAATGTACTTCTTCTTTTGTATAAGATTTGAGTTTTGCAACTTACCGTCTTGTTATTGCAGCAAATTGTCATTTTTTCAGTTTTAATCTTTATTTCAGACAGTGCAACCCGTGACGCCACCATCAAAGCCAAGCCCAGCGTCCCCGGCTAGACAAATGCCTGAACCATCTCCTACTCCAGGGCCCGTCACCCTTTCAGTTGAAGCTGCCGCAAAACTAAGAAAAGAACTTGACGCTGTTGAAACAAACATCACTGTTTTCTCAGATATGCTTCAATCCCTTGAACCAGGAAAAGAGTCTGCAGAAGACTGGGAGCTGATGCAGGTGAATATTAAGGATACCTTATCTTTTAAGGTTATTATGATTACCTTTATTAGGGATAACGCTATTAGGGAGCGTTAAGGATGATGCAGGTGAATATTAAGGATACCTTATATTTTAACGTTATTAAGGTTATCATTATTAGGGAGCTGATACAGGTGAATACTAAGGATGTCTTATCTTTTAAAGTTATTACGATTACCGTTGATAGGTATAATGTTATTAGGGACCTCATGCAGGTGAACATTAAGGATACCTTATCTTTTAACGTTATTAGGATTATCGTTATTAGGGAGCTGATACAGGTGAATACTGAGGATATCTTATCTTTTAACGTTATTACGATTACCGTCGATAGGGATAATGTTATTAGGGACCTCATGCAGTTGAATACTGAGGATATCTGATCTTTTAACGTTATTAGGATTACCACTTCCGCTTCAAAGATATAAAAGCTTTTGCACGTTAAGTATGTATGCATTTTACCTCTGCTCGAAAAGTTCGTGGTACTGCAGTTTTGTAATATTTCGTGGTTCTGGAAGGGTTCCTGGTTTTGAAATGGTTCGGTATGCTGGAAATCAATGATTTGTGATGGAAACTTGTGGGAAAAATAACCCTTTTTTAGTTAAATATACCATTTAAAGCTGCCGGCCCTGCTGTTTCAATTGGATAAATTGCTAGATAATTTGTTTTTATTATTCGTGTTTGTTCAAAATACCATTTTACTGTCGCTTGCATCTAATATAGTAACGCCATACAGCTGTTTATCGATGATTTTTTAAGGAAATACGAAACTGTTGTTCGTAGATCCCTTTTGGAGTTGACGAGCAAAGCTCGAATTGTCTACGGAATATTCTTATTAAAATAATATTTAGTATTAGAATATAGAATTTAATATAGAATATTAAAAGAATATGTTAATTGAAAGAATATTAAAAGAACGTATTAAAACACAAAAAATCTCTTATTAAAAAAATCAATAGAATGTTAGAACCTGCATCTTTGGTATCACCTGCATCTTTGGTATCATCATTTTCTAAGCCTTGTTTCTTGTGTTTGATGTTTTAGATAAAATACAATACAGTGTTGAATCACATGTTTACAAGAATCATTTAATAAAAATAGCTATTGTAGTTATGGCTAGTGCTGCAACTAATTTACTCTACCTTTTACAACATGCTAAGCACTAAGTACGATTTATCACTTAACTAGAAAAAAACGGAACGAATGAACCACTGAGACGAATATTTCTGAGGTGCACTGGCTCAAGCTTAAATCTTGTGGTGTGGTTTTCGCTTGACTGTAGCGGCAAAAGGTAGTAGGGAACAGTTTTCAGTTGCAGGCGGTAAGCATTGCTACTGAACTGTGAATTTGAGCTTGGCCATGATGCTAATGCATGAAAGGTCATGCCATTATTATTCAGTAAAATAGTACTTGCGTAGTGTGGAAGACGCAATGGTTTCAAATTCTCTGATGGTTCATTACTGTGGACATTTTAATGGATAAAAATAGAGCCACCGGTATGGGTGAAACGTTTTTTGTGCACAGGATGCCATTAATAGTAAGTTGAGATGTATTGTTACAACTGGCCTATAACTACGGAACAACAACAAAAAAAAACGATGCGCTGTTCACACTGTACTGTTGTGGTATATGAAATCAAAATATATTGTGTCCTGGGGATAGCTCTTTTGATTTGTTGGTATGTGTTGTAATACCAATAGATGGTTTACAACAGCCTTCCTTTCACTTTTTTTGTATTTATCTTCTAGAAAAAAAAGTGATTAAAAGCTAACTGAAAAAATTAAGTGTTATTTTTGGGCTTGGAAAAAAATAGGTCTGCTAGAGGTTTACAGGCTGGGAGACAGTTGTTGAATTATAAAAGACAACAGATAAGGGTAGTTTCTCCAAAGACTTATTTAACTTCTCATCAAGTGCCTTCTTTACTGTGTTACAAGTTTTGGAATTTATGGTTCCATCTGCCATATGTATTTTATTTTTTCAGGGACTTTATGGTACGTGTCGTCAAATGCAACGTCGCCTGATTGGCCTAGTAAATCGAGTTGCTAATGAAGATCTAACTGGAGTTCTTCTTAAACTTAACGATGATCTTAACAACATTTTCTTAAGGTATTGTGCTTATTAGATTTGATTAATTTTATCATTATTATTCGTTTATTGGTGAACGTCATAAAAATAGACAATGAGACGGATTAAAATAAAAGAAAAAATCACAAAAAAACATAAATTACAAGCAACAACACAAAGAAAATGACTTCTTTATTTTACTCGGACTCATTCATTTTGGTGAAGCTCAATTTTACGATTATGTTTTGAAATTCGTCTAGCAACTGAGAATTTGGGGGTTTGTTAACTTCAATTTAGTAAAAGTTTGTGATTTCCTGTACTACGGAGTCAGGGGAAGTCGATGCAACATCAGAAAAACATCGGTCTTATTTTGAGATGATCAGTTTTTGCTAACAGTTTCCAAAAGACGGTGGCGTGAATAATATGAGGAAGGCATTATAAAGGCTAGCAAAAAGCATCCAGTTAAACCGAAGTTAACATGTTATAATAGAGGCGTAAGATGCTAAGTTTGACGTTTTAGCTGATCTTGAAGAAGCTTACAGGTGTGGTGGATAGCGAAACCTATGAAGAGGCTAAAAAAAACAAGGTGGTCAACTGGATGAACACAATTATTCTCAAGAGATATAAAAGAAATTGAGTCAACTCAAAAAGGATGATATCGGACTTCGCAGATTTGAGTTGTAATCCAATTTTCTGGTATTCAGCTTGAAGAGTTCGGAAAATTTATGCGATCTTTAGGCGAGTCTGGCTAGTATTCAGTGTCAGCATTGTATACCAAAAACCGGTTGATCTAGGACGAAATCAACGAAGATGGACAAAGATCTTGAACGTCGATAACATAGTTAATGAACAAAGTGGGTGACGTGACTGCTCCTTGACGGGCCCCCTTCCTTCTTGATTGGAACAAATCAAATAACTAGAACAAAATAACCATTCAAATTAACTGGAACAAATGTAAAAAAAAAAAGAACGAGTTCCATGTCCTTATCAGGTGGTAGCTTCAGACGGAATGTCTTCCGGTCTGGAATACAAGTTCGAAGAGAACAGGTGACAATAGGATTTTTCCGTGCTTAGCAGATTTCAAAGCACAGCTGCGTGTACAAGTAAGTCGAAGGTGCGTTTAAAATCATATCCAGCTAGGACAAGTCTTACTCCAGAACCATCACTTAGAACTGAACTGATGTGGAGGGGCATAATACATTTCTTTGAGCTCTCTTAAAAAAAGTTATTTGTAGAGTTTACAGATTGATACAGTGACGGTGATCAAACGAAAAGATGAGCATTGGAGTCTGGACTTTTCTTTTTTTGAAATGGTGGTGATATATCGAATGCAGAAGTAGATGGGGAACTATTCTGTGGGTAAATACCATCTGCATAAGATGGGAGAGATCATCGTGAGGAGTTTGGCACCGTGTTTTAGTATCAACATTGAACGAGGAATCTCATTTTAGCTTTTGAATGACATCTTTTATGGAGTTCTAACGACACAATCGGCGTCTAGATGAGAGGCCTGAAAATTGTCTAGGGTCTATTCATAGGATTGCTCTATGAAGGGATAAAGAACAAAGATCTTGGATGCTTAACTCGCGTACCACTCATCTTCAGGAATACCAACAGGAGATACAGTTGAAGAAGGGCTTTCTGAATGAGAAACAAACCTAAGAACCATGTACTGGTATTGTTTCAAATGAGCAGAGTAATTATCGATTTTTACCGTAGACAGGAAGAAGCTTGGAGAACTTTCTTTTTGTGGAAACCCTTATACTATTGATAATCTCAGAATTTGGACGCCCGCATTCTTTCCACACAAACCGTAGCTTTGCTTCACTGCATGAAGTCATAAGATCGGAATTTGTCAACCATCTGGGAATGATTCCTTTCCGGACTCGGTGAAACATCAGAAAAACATCGGTCTTATTTTGATGATTTTTCCAACGGTAAATTTTTTCCAACGGAAAAACTGCTCGTTTTTCCGCAAAATTGAGAGCATGGCACATTTCAACCCAGTAAACATTTAAACAAGTCTGAATATCGTTTCTAGGCAACCGGAGGGAATTCTCAAGGAAATGAAATGGCACGCGGATTTTATTTAGAATAAAGTCAACCGATTTAGTGAACAGGGCTGGGTAAATTTTGACCAATCATGACGAATTTGAGGTGCTAAGAAAACATATGGAATGTTTTGATAACCCGAAAAGCGCACTAGAATTAAACTTATCGCTAGATGATTTGGTCACTGATAATCAGCCAAAACATTTGGTACAGCAGCTTTCAGATTCAGAGATAATACAACGCAGTGCATGTTAGAGGCTTAGAAAATGTGTGGATATACATAGAATCATAAATCTTGTCTAGTAAAGCCAAAAACCACCAAATGAACCCTTGACCTGCTGCACGCTGGGAAGCTTGAGAATTGGGCTCACATAAATTGCAAGTAAAATCACCAGCTATCATGCAGGGAGAAGCCAGTCGCTGCATATTATCTGTTCAAGATCCTAGTTCATCACATGATAATGCAAGTAAACGTTCTGATTGATCATGATTATAATGAAAGAGTAGATAAATATTTAAAAACATACGAGAATCCCACAGCTAAATAATGCATCATTTGTTTCGAAGAGGCTTGAGCTTTAAGAAGATTTTTTTCCAACGGTACAAGTCAACCTTAGGATCTGCCTTGTTGCTGCGCTGCCTAGCAGGCAGAGAGTAAAATGTCGTATCATAAAGTGACAATATATTCAGGCGGTGTTTGGTAACAAAATTTTCTTGAATTTAACTTACATCCAATACTGGGATTTTATTAACAAATGAGTCATTTATATTCCGTGAGTAAAGATTAATTGTTGAAGTCGTGGATTTAGGGATTTGCGATTTTCTCTGTACTTTACGCTATAGCCTGTGTGACCCGTAGCTTTGTGATCAACACAGAAAGCATTCCTTAGATACGGGGAATCCGTAGTTGACTAGCAGTAGCACTATATTTGGAGCATAGTGTATTATCGTTGGTGTATGAGTATATTATACACTAATAACATAGTTTATTAAAGTTGGTGGGGAGGTGACCAATCGTGTCGCAGTTAAAGCAGCGTCGTGGTAAAAATTAAAAATTTTCAATTTGAAGGCGTTCGTGTCCAGTTTTCACTGAATCTCTAAACTTACTTACTTACTTAAGTCCCATCCATCCTCATGGGACGTCTTAGGGCCACTCCTTTCAAAGAAATCTGATGAACTAGGGCTTAGTAAGCTGTTCTGTCAAGGGTGTTTTGGGATAGTTGAGTAATGTGTTTTTATTCTAACTTTTCAATCCACTTTTTGCGCAGTCTTCCCCGTGATCTAAGTCCTTAAGTTGACTTCTCAAGCGTGATCCTGGGTAAGCATTCGGGATTCATTCGTTTTACGTGGCTGAACCAGCGCAGCTGCTGTTTTCAAATTTTGTTCCGGATAGTGCCTTGTGACTTCAACCTTTTTCTGAGTTCTTTGTTTGTGATATGGTCAGTATATTTGATCTTGGCTATCCGGCGCAGTCATCTCATTTCGAACGCAAGGAGGTTGCGCTCGTTTTCATCTTTTAATGTCCAGGTTTCACACCCATATAGAGCAATGGGTATAATCAGACTATTGAATAGATGCACTTTCAGATGGCTCGAAAGGTGGTTAGATTTCCATATTTTTGGAAGTCTTTTGAAGCTAGAGCTAGCAAGACCGAGGCGGCGTTTAATGTCGACAGTGTGGCAGTTGTCAGCTGTTCAGAGACTGCCGAGGTAAAGGAATTGATTGACTTTTTCCACTTATTCACCGTCTATTACTATCGAGGGGGGGGGTTGTTATCTCCTGTCGTGATGTGACCATGATTTTGGTCTTGTTTGCGTTAATCTGCATACCAAACGGCTTTGTTCCTTGGGAGATACAGTCAGCCTGTCTCCGGAGTTCTTGCGCGGTAGTGGACATCTAGACGATATCATCCGCATATACTAGTTTGTCAATTAAGATTCTTCCTATTCTGACTCCATATTCGACGGGTATCAGGGAGAGGATGGCATGCAGAAACAGGTTAAACAAGTGCGGCGAGAGGATCCATCCTTGCAAGACCCCGAAAGTTGTTGGGAATTCGCCAGAGAGCCCATCAGAGGTCAGTATTTGACTTTTAAATTAGTTGTACATGTCCTCAGTTATTCTGACTATTTCATCTGGGACACCGTAGTGTCTTAGAATATACCACAAGCCTTTCCTCCATATTAGGTCAAAGGCCTGTCGGAAGTCAATAAAGAGCTGATAGAGGTCTCTGTGAAACTCGATGAACCGTTCCATCAGCTGACGAACAGTAGAGATTTGGTTAATAGTTGATCGTCCCGATCGAAAGCCCGCTTGATACTCGCCAAGAACAGAGGTGGTGATTGCTTGAATTCTGCGAAGCAGGATCTTGGTCAGGATTCTGGTTTGGTGGCTTGTGAGGCTGATGGGCCGGTAGTTGTCACATTCTTTCTTTGAGTCTTTTTTGTGTATTGGGACTATTGCTGCCTTGCACCACTGCTGCGGGACGTGTCCAGTAGACCAGGTGGCTGATATAAGACTGTGGTATAGGTCGACAACGTCTTCTGGACCAACATTTATCAGTTCAGCAGTGACACCGTCTGGCCCCGGAGCTTTGCCTCGCTTTAGGGATTCTATAGCCGTTTTGGTCTCGCTTCTAAGCGGAGGTGGAGGGGGGTCTCGGTCTATGATTGGGAAGGAATTTATGACATTTGGGTCGGTCATTACTTGAGGGTTCAGTTTCTCCTCAATGTATTTCTTCCATCGTTCGAGCTTCATCTTGGCATCACTAATGTCGTTCCCCTGTTTTTCTAGGATTGCGGAAGTTAAGGGATCTTTTTTGGAGGATAGCTCGCTGACTGTTTTGAAGAGCTTGTGGCTGTTGCCTGTCTTGAACTAGGTTTCACAGTCCTTGCACTTTTCGGCGATATGCCTGCGGAATCCCTTCCTCGTTTCACGCTCAACTTTCCGTTTGAGATGTTTGTAGGTGTCTCGGCTGCTCCGGTCAGATTTGTTGTTATGTAGGCGTTTCTGGTCGCATAATCGAAATATTTCTTCAGTGATCCAAGGCTTTTCAACTTTGGCTTTTCTACCAAGGATGTCGCTTGCAGTCTCGAGGATTGCAGAGGGGGCATGTTCAGCCAAGGGATCAAACTTCTTCGGGAGTTGTGAGTGGATTGGATGTACTGAGGATGTCACGGAATTTTGTAGACAGGCTAGAGTTATATGTGGCTTTTTTGGTGGGGTCTCGGAAGAGTTCCATTCGGAATCTTCGGATTTTTGTGGTTTTTGAGAGACGTTTTAAACTCAACTTGATTTTGGACATCAGGAGTGTGTGATCCGAGTCGAAATCTCCACAGGGTAGTGAGACAGTATCCATTACAGATGACTTCCAACGTCTGGATATCAGGATGTAGTCGATCATATTTTTGGTGACTCCATCAGGGGGTCTCCATGTTACCTTTCGGCGGTGTCTGTGCTTAAAAGCGGTATTAGTGATGTAGAGTTTATTCTCCCTGCAGAAGTCAATAAGCCGTTCCCCCCTTGCATTAAGACGGCCATGTCCGTGTGGGCCCATGACATCTTTTCGACCAGCATGGGAACTGCTAACTATCACATTAAAGTCACCCAACACGATAAGTATATCATTTTTGGGGATCTGGTCTGTGACGCTTTGTAGCTGAAAGTAGAATTGGTCGCACTCCTCCTCACTACGGGCTGAATCTGGGGCATATATCTGGACGACTGAGAGATTTTTAATGGGCCCTTTCAGACGGATGGTTGCTATTCCCTCCAATTCAAGAGTGAAGGTAATTAGTGGCTTATTGGTGGCCGCAGAGAGGATGAAGCCTACACCCTGCCGATGGACACCATCAGAACTTCGCGACAGTAGGAAAGTAGTTTCAATGATATTTTTTTCTCTGATTTGAGGAAGGTGCGTCTCCGACATACCGACTAAATCCCACTTGTATCTATCAATCTCTTTCAACACCAGATCCATTCTGCCAGGTTTAGCTAAAGTCCGGGTATTTAGTACCAATATTGAAAGTGCTTCTCGCCAATATTAAACTCTCATTTCGTCTGGGAGTCGTCCTAGACCTATGGTCGTCAGATTCGCCGTACGTAGTAGCAGATTCATCATCATTCTTATTCCTTGTGAGCATCAAATCACAAGGGTCGTCTGTTTCCCCGGACGCGGTAGCACTTCTAGTTTGATCTTTTGAGCCTTTGTTCATAATTTGAAAAGATATAGTTTCTTAGCTGATTCATTGCCGGCGGAAAGCCACTCCTCTCCGTCAACTTGCAGAGGCCGTTGTCCAAGTCTGGATCTTCCGCCCTTTCTCAGTTGTCCTCCTGGAGAGGATCCTCCCACTATGGTATACTGCACCACCATACAATTTAACCCATTGTTGGAAGTAGGTTTGCAACTATTTGGACGTATACAAGCGCCGATCTGCCATACTCAGTATGCATTAGGGGGGCTTTCTTCCTCCTCCACCTGTATTTATGACCCCCATGTGAGGGTGACCCAGTTTCAATTATGGACCCCCAGGGGCTAGGTCCCCCCTTGGTCCGCGCCTCCCTTTATGGAGGCACCCTACATATCTGTGGGACTTTCCCCTATCCGCCACAAGGGGACGCGCTGAGTGGCCTGGGGAGGGCCCGTACTGAGAAGGTGACTCAGTAGATCAGAATCTCTAAAGAACGTTTATTATTCGCTGAGTCTTGGGAAATATACTATGGATGTGCGTTTCTCGCAATACCAGGCCGTTTTGGTACATTTAGGGATTAGTAGTCAGAGGCAACGCTGTAACGTTGCGTATAGTAAAGAGTCTTAAGGCTTCAATGTGTTATTTTTTTCCAGAGGTACTTCATATGGAGGGGAGGGTCGTATAAACTTTGGAAGGGACTCATTCGATTGGAATTACCAAGTTCTAGAGCCGTTTCTAAGAGTGAAAAGCTCCTTTAAGAGTCCAAAGTGATCGAAGGGCAACAAGCCCGCCGCCCACGCCCTTTTCCCCAAAATGCATCTGACCAAAATTTTGAGATAGCCATTTTGTTGAAAATAGTCCAAACGCTAAATAACTATGCTTCTAAGGTTGAACTTCCCTTCCCAGTACCCGTGGTAGGGGCTGTAAGTTATGCAAGCTGCTTGTTGTTAAAATGTATGGTTTTTATGGAAGGAGTGGTCGTTTAAACTTTGATTGGAAATCGAAGGTTCTAGTACCTTTTTTAAGAATCAAAAGGGATCAAAGAGCAACCAGCCCCCCGTTTTCGTTTTTTTTCCCCAATGGATCAGACCGAAATTTCAGATGTCCATTTTACTAAAAATAGTTCAAAGGTCAAATAACTATACTTCTCCGGGGTTGACACAACTCCCCCCAGTTTCCAGCAAGGACTATAAGTGATGCATTTTGCCCATTGTTAACATATAAGGACTTTTATTGGAAAAGAGGAAATTTTTGATCTTTAGTCTCCAAAAAGACTTAAGGTATTAAGGTCAAACTATAAGGCTGTGTTGAGAGCGATGCCGAACACCATCAAAACACTATATGCTTGCCGCTTGTGAAAAAGGGAATATCAGTAATATCTAAAGAAACGACTAAGGATATTAAGTAGAAAATTTCAAGGCATGTTGAGGAAATGTTGAAGAGAGATTTTAAGGTTACCAGTCCCCCCCCTCCGCTCTACTCCTTTTAAGTTCCCCTTTCTGCTCCACACTGTTTGAAATTTTGGAATTGTCATTTTGCTCAAACTAGTCATAAGGTCTAATAGCTAAACTTCCAGGATTACGATGACCCATAGCCCTGGGGTAAGGATTGTAAATTATGCAATTTGTCCATTATTTGCATGCAGAATTTATCATTAGGAAAAGGGGAAATATTTGATTCTGGATTTCGAAAAGGCTAAGGACATTAAGGCGAAGCCTTGGAGAATTTTAAGCGGTATGTTATGCTAAAACAATTGGCACTATGTGCATCAAGTGTATCAAAAAGGAGGATCTGCAATATTTTACGAACGGCTGAGGCTATTGAGATGAAACTTTCAGGGCATGTTGAGGGGTGTGTTGAAAAGTGGTCGGAGGGCTGCCAGCCCCTCCCATACTTTTTTAGTTGCAATCCCTCCAAAAATATTTCATCAAAATTATGAAATAGATATCTTGTTTAAAATTGTCAAAAGCTCAAATAACTATACCTTTGGGGATGACATAAACCTCTACAGTTTTGGAGAGGGGTGCTGGACACAATAAAGCACACTGCACGTGCTAATTTTCAGTAGGGGGTATCATCAACATCTAAGGAACGGCTGAGGTTATTAAGTTGAAATTTTTAGGGGATGCGGATGGGGATGTTAAAGAGCTATTGGAAGGTAAACAGCCTTCCTTGCCCTATTTAGATGCTCCTTCCCTTCATCACTGATAAACATTGTGAAAAATTGATTTTGTTCAAAACAGTCAAAAGGTCTAGTAACTATTCCTCCGGGTATGCAATGCCCCCCACAGCCCCCAGGGCAAGGAATGTAAATTATGAAGTTTGTCCATTTTTTACCTGCAAAATTTATCAGTAAGAAAGGCGGGAATGTTTGATCTTGGATATGCTAAAAAAAAGTAAGGGTGCCGAGGCAAAATTTCGGGAAATGTTGAGGAGTATGTTTTAGCTAAATTAAAAGAAACTATATATATCCAAGTTATCAAAAGTGCGTATATGCAATTTCCTAGGAACAGGTGAGGGTATTAACTTGAAACTGTCAGGGCCACCACAACTACTGCTACTATTGCGGCTGCAAATGAGAGTGGTTGTGGCTGCAACTGTGACTGCTTGCAACTGCTACTGCATCTATTTGTGGCTACTTTCAGGGAATTTTGGGGGGGGATGTTGAACTTAAAACTTTATGTAGAAAAAAACATCACTTTGATATTTTGATACTTTGATGGAAGTTTGAGGTTGGAATGGTGAATGTTGAAAAACTTGAAACTTTTGCAATCAAAAATTAACAGAAATTAATTTAAAAAAACTTTACGAAAAAGAAGTTTTTCAAAGAAAAGTAAAGAGCCATAATAAACTTAAGACAAGCAAAAATAAATTTCTATAATAACTCAAGCTCCAAACGACCAGAAATTACTATCAATGAATAAATGAAACTCAAAACGACCAGAAATTAAATAGACAATCATAGCAAACAAACATACAACAGGTACTAAAATAATTGAATAAATAAATCTTGAAGGGGATAAGATAGGAGTAAAATCACCTCAAACTAGAGTTTAGCTACCGCCCCCTTCCTAACTGCAAAAGCCTGAAGCCTACTGCGTCATTTGCGCTTTACTGAAAATGAATTATATTGCATGGTTTCTTTTGTACTTGCAACATTGAAAATAAAGATTGCAGTGAAATAAAATCTTGAACTGCTGAGCTTTGAGCAATTAATACCATTATATATCAAATATTAATTTTAAATTTCTCAGTTCTTTCCAAGACTGTTCAAGACACATATAGTTTTCAGTAAAGAGTCTATGATGCAGTAGGCTTTAGACTTTTACAGTTAGGGAAAGTGACAGTAGCCAAACTCTTGTTTGTAATAATTTTTGTTCTTTTTAGACTTGATTTGTATATTCAATTTAGTTTTAATCGTTTTAAGATGTATTCATTCATTTATATTAGTACTTGTCGCATGTTTGTTTGCTATGATTGTTTATTTAAGTACTGTTCGTTTTGGGTTTTATCTATTCCTTAATAATAATTTCTGGTTGTTTTTAGTTTGAATTATTCTAGGAACTTATTTCTACTGGTCTTAAGTTTCATATGGCTCTTTACTTTTCTTTGAAAAACTTCTTTTTCCGAAAGTTTTTGTTTTAATTAATTTCTGGAAAGATTCATCAAGGTCGTCTGTTATTCGCTTAGCCGTTGCCTCAAAGGCTGACTCCTTTAGTGAAATATCAAGCAATTGCTCAGATTCCTTTGCACTCTCCAATATCTGGCTTGAAGTTTGCTTTGAACGGACCACAGTTTTCATTTGGTTTTAGGTCATTACGATTATGTTGTGTCACCGTCATGGTCTGAACACAATTTATCAACAAAGGCTTTAAGCTCAGCTGGGATTTAGTCTTTGGGGGGGAAGAAATAGGAGGATCTGGAGTGTGCAACTTGAGCAGGTTGCTACTTATCCTGAAGGTTAATTGAAGAGCGACATGCGTTTAGATACTAAAGTAGCAAAAACCGTTTCTTCTATGGAAGGTCCTTACATGGAACCTATAAATGTTACAAATTTAGTGATTGGAATATTTTGTTTTGTGGCTGAGACCAACATCTTACACATGTCCATAAGATTTTCCTAATCTTTGCTATGTGAAACCATTCGAGTTTGTATATTTACTTCACTATTTAGGAGTTTTTTTTGGCTTGTATTTTTGTATCGTGAGTGAGTCTGCTCAGAAGTCTCAGAACTGGACTAAATATTAAATTTTTGGTCATAGGTTCCGTTCAAACCCAGTCAAAATGTAACTTGTTATCCTTAAATCAAACTCTGTAGGCGGTCATTCGAGTGAGAAATAAATTATATTCAGTAAATACAGAATTAGGCTCATAGCCAGTAATGCAAAATGCATGCCCGAAAATCTTACTGAATTAAAGACTTTGTTCGCAAAAATTGAATTCAAACCAGATGTTATCACTTTAAAGTCTCAATATAGCAATCGTTATAGTGCTACTATGTATAATTTTTTCTGTTTGCAATTTTCAATATCTGTTTTTTTTTTCTTACTGTTCATCATCCTTAATTTCATTCCTTTAAATTTTTTGTCTTAGTGTTTATTTTATTTTGAGTGTTTATTATTTTTCAGTATTTTTTATTATTTATTTGTTTTTTCCCCTGTTATTATTCCTTTTTTCTGTATTTACCATTTATAGCTGCGCAGATGATGACTTGTGCAGGGGCAGAGACAGGCTATATATTTTTTTTTGCTATGACATTAGCGAGAAAATTAACTTTTTAATGAAAAAAAATAGTGCCGTTTCAATATTAAAGAAATCGGGATTGGGATAGATTCGCTTTGAAAAAGTGAAACGGTAACGTGAAAACCCAATATTGTCGCAGTCTCGCCTAAAGATCGAATGTGACACTTTCACACTTCTGAGAGAATTGTCAAAAGCCGCTTGTTAAGCTGTTCTCAAAGGGAAGATCAGAAGGACGATATATGCTTAACCACACTTTGGTCCTCCTGATCCGCACTGTCTGTTGGTCCTCCCTTTGAGAACGGCCTAGCAAATGGTTTTTGTTCCAGAACGTACGATCTTTAAGCGTGTCTTTACGCTTAAGGATCGGTCTTTAAACTTAAAGATCGATCTTAATATACGAGCTTTAAGCGCGGCTCTAGAGCTTCTCAAATTCTACTTTAACTAAGTCAGTTCAGTTAATAATGGAGAAAATATATTAGCAAAATTCATGACCTATCCAGCAGGAAGAATTTCTATAATTGGTTGGGGTTTACTTATGTTTTCTAATATTGAGAGCTTGGTAGATTTAATTTTTCGAACTAAATTTAATTGATTAAAAACAAAATTTTGTTTTGAATTTGTTTGTATTAATCCTTCTTTTTAGGGACCATCTTTGTGAATGCACAAAACCACCTGACAATAGCTTTGGCGCTTAAAATGTATCGGGCTTGGTCTTCTTGGGTTTTGAGAGTCTAATACAGAAAATATTTCAGTTATGATTTATTAAGTCTTCGGGGATGAATGGAAGTGACGAAGAGTGTACAATTCTCAAAAATACTCGCTTGGTAATGCCTGTTAGCCATTTTAATCAATTTTAACTGCTCTGTGTTGAAATGATGACCTGATAAATTTTGTGAAAATTTAGAATAGAAGTCTGAGAGTGTTTATTCGTGTAGTTAAATAACTTTTAGAGAAAAAACTAAACAAAAATAATGTTTTCCTTGATTTTTTTTTCTTTATTTAAATTGGTGTTGTTCCTCCGTATATTCATCTCTTCTGTAAATTTTCTTTTTATTTAAGACTAAAATATTCTTCTATTTACCTTCATTAGTTGCCAGATTTTGTTTTGCATTTATACCGAAAATTATAGAATACCAATAAGACACAGCCGATTCCTATTAGAGCCTTCCTAGCCGAGTGGTTTGCGTGCTAGATTTGAAATCCTTTGTCCGTGAGGACGGGGTTTGAGTCCTGATATCGCTGGTTATTTGGTTTGGAACGGGGGTCAGTGGTGTGACTCCTCAGCCAGAATTATCCCAGCTCCGAATGGGTAGCTGGAGAAATCCAGGGTAAAACAGGGGAAGCGTCGGATGACTTTCACCCGACCAAGGAACCAGACACTCCCGGTCGAAGGCAGTGAATCAGAAGATCTTGCGCTAGGCAGACCATTGGTCAGCATGCGAATGAGTAACTAAAGTAATAGGACAAAGTTCCGATTGAAATATGAATTGGGTCATTCTTCTAGATGGGTAAATAACAACAGGCTAATATTTTCGTAATTTATTTCATTTATTACTGTTGTTTTTTCCAAGGTATTTGTGATGTAAACAAATTTCCATACCAATACCCTACTTATTTTTGTTAATATTTTGGTAAATAAGTTATTATGTCTTCAGTTATTTATTTAGAATCTTTGTTTATGTCCTCCAGTGCTGAATTTGAGTTTGATGGTTCATTCATTGCAGATTTGGAAGGTATGATAAGAAGAGGGCTGCTGTTGTTGGTAATCCACTTGAATCACAGAAGCCAGCGACTAAACCGTCATCAGACGTGAATCTCATCGATTTTGGTGAAGAAACTGCTCCACAAAAAGACATCAGTGAAAGACTTCAGCAATTAGGTAACTCATCCCCAGTCTTGTTGTTTTGGCCAACAGCTTTAATTCAAATGCTCTAGCCCTATCGGTATGCCCATAACCATATGGTGTATTTACGAATGGTCAAAGGTGTACATTTTCTAAAAAATTTCGTGTGCTGTTTTAGGCCGGTATGACTGTACAGCATAATCAAGTTTGCGGTATGTGACGCAACCTAGTAAAGAACGAAGTCCAGTCAATAGTAACTGGAAATTTAAAAACGTGATTTGAAAAAAAAACTGTCATGTCAAGAATTTCTCTTTTGAATCTGATTCAGAAATGGTAACTATCATTTCTATTAATCAATGGTTAAAGTTCATTGTGAAAACAAACTTACGGGTATTTCCAAATATAGCCTAAAACTCAAAAAATGGTGTCAAATAGAAATGAAAACTAGACCATTGGAAAATTTATGCCAAAAATTTCATACAGGAGGATTGCTCTCCTCCCCCTCCTATCTTGAGCAAGAAGAGAAATCGATTTTTTGCATGGGAACCAATGATTTTTATTTTCTTTCTTTTTTTTCTATCGCCGCTAGTGGGGCACTGAGACATCATAGAGAGGAGTTTAAGGCCTCATTTGAAAGTAAATTGCTATTTCTAGTGCCTTTTGTAGGTAATAAAGGATAACATTGAGATGAAATGTAATTTTTGACAAATAAAAGTAGTTTGTAGGCTTGGCTTAGAAAATTTTTAGCTTTCTAGTGATTTAAGTTTCATCAAATTGAATATCTCTATCTCTGGCATATAACAGGAAAAGTTAAATAGTTTTTCCAAGATTTCCGGGAAAGTAGGTGCCGACTTTTAGTTTTCTGTCGCTTATTCGGATCTCTTATCAAAGCTATACAAGTTATGGCGAGACTGCCCCATCAATTCTGAATAGTTTGTCCACACATACTGAGAAAGCTTGTAATGGGCAAAATAGGGTGATTCTTCAAGGTATTGAAGAGCCTTAACTGGTGTTGTTATGCATTCCAAGCTAGTTTTTTATACCTAGACCATTGTCTGCACACATCTATTTCCAGTAATGACGTGACAATGCCTAAACAAATATTACAACAAAATTAAACTATGTTATATAACATTAAACAACCGGATAAGCCGATGATTCAGGTCCAGGCGTAGGCAGGCATCAGGGGTAAGTTTACGCTTACGATTGTTCAAAATAGGGGTAAAATCAATAGCATCAAACTGAGCGAATATTTTTCTATTCCAATAAGAGCGTAGTCATAATACAATTTAAAAATCCACGACACAAAAAACATAGTATGATCACAAAACGCCGGATAAAGTTTTGCGAGACCACACCTATTATACTGGCCACGGTCTGTGACAGGTCTTACCTTATCCGGATTTCAATTAGTCTTCTGCGTATATCACAGCTTTCCGTTGGAAAATTGTTGCTTGATCGCAAAGAGAGTTTCCAAGGAATCTGAGACAAGGAACATGAGGAATAACGAATTGAGGACAAGTTGCACCTCACTTGCACCTTACTCATCATTAAACGATAAATGTTCAAATTTAGCTACAATCCAGTTCTTATAAGAGAAAATTGCACCTCGTTGGTGCTCTCTGCTAGGCCAACTAATGAATAGTATATAGACCAATATATTATATTGGCCTATACTTTATAATCCAGAGGGTGACTTTTTTTTAAACCAATCTTGGGTAAGGGTAATCCCCCCTCCATACCCTGAGAGTGTGTTTTTGGCTTATATCAGTTTCGGAAAACTTATTCAATGTGAAAAACTTGACGATTGTGATAATAGTGCTTAAAAATTGTATTTGAAACACGCCACCTAACAAAAAAAAGAATTCAGTGCTAAATCAATTGGTATTTAACAATTCTGTTTATATTTAACTCTGCTTTAGTAGAATTTTAATATTATTGAAAAAGTAAGAGTGTGTTACAACTGAATTTAAATTTCTTAATTATTTGACCTAAGGAGGGGAAAATAAAAAGATCTAATTCTTTATTTTAAGAGAAATAAACTCTTTGTTTATTCAAATAAAGGCTGTAAAAAAAAGAAGAGAAACGGGCGTATAGAAAAAAATCAACCTTTTCTTCTTTCTCTTATTGGTTTGCACTCAACCTTAAACCAAATCCATTGTTAATTGTTTTGCTCTGGAAAAGAATCCACTCCCTAGAGTTTGAAATAAATATTTTCCTTACTGTTGACCCAAGAGTGCTACAAAAAAAATTACATGCTGTTAGTTTGAAAATAACAATTACTATAAAAATACCCTAAAAAATGTTGTTTCTTTGTGTAAGCTGGAATTGATCATATGCCGAAACGGGTTCTAAAACATGTTTTACCGGTGATATCTCATATTTTGATTTTTTTTTAATCAATTTGTCTTTTCAAAAGAGAATTGTTCCAAAAGGTCTAAGAAAAGCCTTATTATACCTTTATATAATTATGGAAATAAGGAAGAGATAAATAATTACCGCCCTATTTCAATTTTACCAATTATTTCGAAGATTTTAAAAAAAATAATGCATGATAAAATAAGTAAATTTGCGGAAGAAAATGAAATAATACCACCTAGCCAATATGGATTTCGGAAAGGGCATTCGACGGATCACGCGATTACCCATTTTATTTGTAAAGTGAAAAATTTTCTAGATAGAGGTTATTATACCTCAGCTTTATTTATTGACCTGTCGAAAGCATTTGATACAGTAAACCATAATCTTTTAGTTAGAAAGTTAAAGAAAAATAATTTTTCACCGTGGATTTTTAGTTGGATTGAGTGTTATCTATCGGATAGGTCACAGGTGGCTATAGTTGGACCAAATAGATTACGAGAGCACCTAATAACTTGCGGAATTCCACAGGGGTCGATTTTAGGGCCACTCCTTTACCTCATTTTTACCGCAGATATAGGAAATTTTATGAAAGATTGTTTGACAATATCATTCGCAGATGATACAGTTTTATTATTCCGAGCTTTAAGTATTAAAACCCTTTTTAAGACCATGGAGAGCACGTTGAATGATCTAATAAAATATACGAGGAGTAACCGTTTATTGATTAATATTAAAAAAACAAATTACATGATTTTTTCTACTATTAAAAAGGTAAACACTGAACTATCTTTAACAGCTGATGGACATTTAATATATAGGGTTTCAAAATTTAAATATTTAGGTGTAATCATTGATGAATTATTGTCATGGAAACAACATATAAATTCATTATCTATAAATATTGTAAGAGGAGCTGGGATTTTTTATAGACTTAAAAATTTCCTTCCCCAAAAAGTTTTGCGAACCCTTTATTTTACTCTTGTTTATCCTTATATGCATTATAGTTGTTACGTTTTTGTTATAATTTAAAGAGAATTCAAATCTTACAAAATAGAGCTGTAAAGTCGATTTGTTTCAATAAACTTAATACTAAAGAAGTTTTTCTTAAATCTCAGTTGCTAACAACGAGACAAATTTGTCAGCTCCAAACTACTGTTTTCATGTATAAATACTTGAATAATCTAGCACCCCCAGGACTAACACAACTTTCATTTTTCATTTATTGTCATATTATCATGCTTATCCAACGTCGTCATCTACACATTTTTCTCTTATCTCGGATATTTGTCACCCGCAAAGATTTTTTTTTTTTCAGAGTTTTTTTGTTTGTCAATTTGTTGCTTGTCAATAAATAGTGATAGTATTTGTATGAATATTCGAGTTCTCCAGGGATTACATTTACGCCCTAGAGATCATTGATCAGTCTTTTTTTCAAAGTTTATTTGTTTGTCAATTTGTTGTTTTTTTCAATAATTAATGATAGTATTTATATGAATATTCGAGTTCTCCAGGGACTACATTTAGGCCCTAGGGATCATTGATCAGTCCCTGGAGTTGTGTTTTATTTGTGCGTTTATATTGAATAAAGTCAAAGTTCAAAGTAAGCTATAACGGAATACGAGAAGATAGAAATCTGGAACCCATAAAATCTATATCCACTATTGGGATTTTGGTGTTTTTCCACCCCGAAACACGTGGACTACATAATAAAAGCAAAGATATATGTGAAACCGTCAAGTTCTTAATATTGGGGGGGGTGAAGTTTTGTGAACCCAGGATATATGTTTTTCTGGCTGTTTCAGATCTTGTGTCTCCATCAACGTCACAACTGAAAAATATAAATGGAATTCCAGCCTCAACAGGAGAAACTACTGATGGATTCGCGACTTTAGCAAAATCAAGAGCCACCATGGAAAGCCCAAAGCGAGAAGCAACCAGTGCTTACAAGGACAATTTAGAGCCGGACCATTTGAATGTATCTCTGGGAGCCGCAACCCAGCTTCGAGATCAGCCTGTAAGCTCATCTCTGTTCTTCTTTTTTTTTGCAGTAAATTTTCATTTGAAATGTTTACCTTGGCATTTCCTGTACAGACATTGTCTGAATTTAAATATATGCTAGCACCGGAGCCTATCGGACGACATGCATAAAAAAGAGAAAAAACAGTGTATGCGCTTTTGTGAGCATTAAATAAAAAAAAAATGCCCAAGTTGCATTGCAACCTACCCCCTCTCCCTCAAAAAATGTCCATGGAAGTTTCCGCTCGATACCGAGCCGCTTTGCGAAACAGGGTAGACTTACCAAAATTATAACTGGAAATACTCGTTCAAGACGAAAAAAAATCCTTTCTCCCTTTTGCTCGAATTGTTCATCCATCTGCGCACGTAAAGTAGTTTAATATCGACGTTTACTCACAAATACAACCTTTATTCAAAGAGGACTGTATTTTCAACATTTTACTTTTTATTGACGTAAAAAGTCCCTGTACTTGGCTCGGATCTGTTATCCCAATATTGGGAGTCTTACCATCTTTCCACTGAGGTAGCCAGGCTTTTAAGTTTTTTTTACTTCTGTGGTCTATTGTATATAAATAAACGTGTTTCCCATATACAAATTTTTCTAGAAGACTCGAAAACTCTAAAAAACTAGAAGGTTTCTTATATACGAGGTTCTTTTCTATCAAATGCAGAAAAAACTTGTTTCTAGAGCTTTTCTGAAGGTTATACTGTTAAGGTGGACACTTGTATGAGAGTGGGGGAATTCCCCCAGATCGGTCTCAAGGACAGGTCCTAAAAAAAAAAAAAAAAAAAAAAACTCGAAAAAAAATTGGCATAAAAGCACATTGTTTGGTTTCCCCCGTGGTAAAATTCTCTGACGCTTTCTTAATTCAACTAAGGATTCGATACATCTGCATCTATAGTAGCTAGTAATTTTTTGCTGTTTTAAGTCTTAATAGCTCTACTTGTATATACAAACAATAATTTTTTGTTTAATTGGTTTGTCTTTTATAAGTTTGCAAAATTAATTCGCACAGCTGTTGACCTTCCAGCGAGGTTTCAAAATACCATTGCACTGCTGTTAAAGCTAAGAAGTTCTTTATTAAGGTCTTTAATAAGCCTTGTGAAATTGCGCAAAGCCGTAAATAATTTCTTAGATCCCACTGCCTTTCAATTTCTACTTGAAATGCATCCGTTTATATACGTTACTCCATATATACTTAGCAGGGAAATTGCTGTATCAATCGTGGTTACATCAAGAGATAACCACGGCCATCACAACATAATACAGCAGTTTCATCGCCTTGTGCTTGTGTGATTGCCATGCTCGGCTTTGTTTTGCAGAACAACTATAGTTTATCATGTGTGAGTTCCATTGGTGTGTTTTTGGTTTTCTTGGTTCGTTGCCTTAATTAAAAGTTTTGTCATATTTTCATTTCATTTTAAATGAGCATAACCGAGTACATGAACAGCGTTTAAAATAGGCGAGTAAAAAAATAGACCGGTCAAAGTCAATAGTAGAGTATATCATATAACTGGGAGAGCAAGCTTTACCAATCAGAGATCCCAGTCAAGATGGTGACGTTTAAGCTGACGACACTGCCCTGTCAAGCGCTGGAAGCTCCCGAGAACTGACGTTATTTTGTGAACAGCGTTGACAATGGGCTGAAGGAACATTTGAAAATTTAAGCTCAGCATTTAAGCGGACATTTAAGCTCAGTATATAAGTAAAATAACCCAGAACAATTTGATAGTTTGTTATGAAAATAAATTACTGTAGTAATTTTGGAGGGAGTTAAAGCTAAGCACTACAGGTAACTGCTTCATTTGTAATGAAATACAGAATGAGTCTCTTTATTCATTTCTTAGCTTACCTTTTTGCTATAGATTTTAGAACTGGAGACAAGGATTTTGTTGAATTTGTAGACAACCATCACTACGTTCGAAAATTCTACCAATAGCACACAATTTTGTAGATTCTGGACAATTTACAGGACTAATTGTTGGCGTAAAAGTGGCAAGTCTGTCACTTACACGCCTATTAAAGAAATTGGGTCTGAGTCTACTCTACTGTACATGAGTTGGCGATGATGGTTGTGCAGTGATGGTATCGACTAATTGTAGAGCAGAATCTGAGATTAAAAAAGTAACGAGAAATGCCTCACGATCCTACTTTAATCCTGCTTTGAGTCTCTCTTTCACTCTACTTACTCTGGTACAAATTACAGATTTTATGTATAACCGGAATGTCTCCTGCACAGTTTTCTATTACATCGCCTTTCAGTAGAGCGTTTCAGAAGAGGATTTTGGATCTCGATACGGCACACAGATATTGCTGATCTTCTTAGTGCTCTAGAGAAACAATCTGGAAAGTGCGATAAGGAGTTCGGTGTGACGCTCGAAAAGTGACTAAGCTTTCAGACCATATCATGTCGAAGTTCTAAGGATTTCCCCAAGACAGTTGCACAGAAATTATGCATCCTACTCTTCTCCTTAAGAGTATTATTGACGCCCTTCTCTTACACGATGATTTTGATTCAATCGTCAATAGTCTGAAAAGTAGACTCTTAGAAGATAGGCTAAAACATTTTCTGCTAACACTTTTTCTATCTCAAAACGGTGTGAGTGGCTCGACCGAGTCGTTAAAGCCTTTAACGTAATTAGACTTTATATGATTAGACTTTGATTTAAGTCATTAATCGTTAATTAAGTCTAGTTAAAGACAGTATATGACAGGTATTATACTGAGTATTGTCGGTTTGATTATCTGTACCAGCTACTAAAAGGACCCTTAGATTAGCACAGATACGGGTGTGGAGGAGCAGGTTGCTTTGAGTCAAATAACTTGCTCCTTTATACCCTCATCGCGCTCCCGATGAGTGTTGGGTCTTTCGAATGGGGCTTTGTAACCCTGCGAAGACTGAAAACATCGCTACGGACGCGAATGGGCAAGTCAGGCTCTTTTACATGTCAATCGCGGAATTCATGTTGTAACTAAAAAGTGATCACTAGTTTGGCGATAGTGGTACCAGAAAGTTAGACTTCATTTACAGGCATAAATGCTACTTGCAAATCCTGTAATATGCTCCGTAATATTATGTTTGTATTCCATTATATGAAATTTTGAACAGGAATACCAATTGTTTTGAATCTCTTTCTTTGGTTTCATAATCTAACATTCCACCCTCCTGGAGAAGGATGCGCTCCCCCGCCCCCCTCTCTAAACCAAAGAACTGGATCCGCGCTAGTTTACTAATTATAGGGGTAAATAAACAGAAAAGATGCATATTTATTTAGGCTAGTTCCACATTTATCAAAGTACTTAGGACATCAAAATGAAAAATATTTGCCCCCGGTCTCCATCTAAGGTCTATTCCTACCAGAAAACCGGAATTTTCTGCTATTTTTCTTTTAGTTGTTATTCGATTATTACTGATTTTTCGTTGCGTAAAATATCTCCTTTGTTGCAATATCGAATCGTAAAAGGAAACAAACAGAAACTTTTCTTGTTTACAAACAAGCCCAGCCAAATGATTGTAACGCCCAATTTAGCAACATGTGATCCTCGAGCAATGTAACAACCAATAGAATGGTATAACCGTTTAGTCTCCAATAGGACTATTGAAAAATATAGGCTAATGAGAATATGTAAAAATTAAGTAATAAAAGCAATATTGTTTGAGTCAGAAGAAAATAAAGATTTGTATTGATATATGAATAATCAACTAAAGAGATAAATATAATGGAATATGATAGCCTGACCTGTCTTTCTAAAAAGATAGGTAAATCGCTTAACTAATAATTTGAAGCGTTTAAACTTGAATAATTTTAATAATATCCATATCAATCCATAGCTTATATTTATGGCAGTGTTTGCCTGTTGCTATAGTAATCCGAAAAGTTACGGTTTCTAGAGCTCCATGATGTATGTTTTTTCTCTCTTTTTCTGCTGATCTTTCACTCAAGTTCCTTATTTTCAAACTTGGTGCCTGTCAAGCATAAAATTTCTTCTTTCAAAATTGAGTTCCCGGTTTTTTTTTCTAATTTTTTAAGGCGTGTATGGTTGTTTAAGTTTCCACCTAGTCAACTTAGAAAATTAGATTTCATTTTTGTGTCCTCGGTACTCTAAGATATATTCAGCTTTTCATTGAAGCTAAAAACTGTGGATTCTTGAGTCTAACCCAGAATCTCTTAAACGTTTTTTAAGAAAAAGTGCCAGATGTGCCCATTGGACTTGGCTTTTTCACAACGTTTATACCACCGAACTCTAAACCTATTTATCTTTTAGGAGCGAATTCGGCTGCTGGTAAGTCGTTGTGTGAAAGCTTTGCTTGCAAGTTTTATATTTATTTTTCCGAGTATTGTAGTTAGAAATAGTATAGAAATGAATGGAGAGGCTTAGAAATTTTGAAAAAACTTTAGAATGGTTGCATTACATTGTAATAATGTAATTAGCTGGATAATGACATGAAATTTATTTTCTGAGTGATTGGCTGCGTTTTTGCGTTGTCTAATTATTCTTTTTTTTTTTCTAACACAGTGTTCTTTCTTGTATGTTTTGCAGTGAAATTTCGGCAGACGTCATAATTTTTCAAAGTTCTATATTGAATTTAATCCCAATTCTCCAATATCGCTTCAGTAATTAGTCTCGACTTGATTTAACATATTTTTCTAAGTAGTTTAGAATAGTAACACAATTTGGAAAGTATATATTTTAAAAGTCTGGTTTCAGATATGTACCAGAAATGTAGCTATTAGCCCATAGCTAAAATTTAGCTAGTTCTTAGAAAACAAAGTAAGAAAAAATTTAGTTGCCTTTTAGTTAATTGAGCCGGAACTCATAAAAAAAAGATAGAGAACACGTATATGCCGTAATAATGTCAGGTTTAGCATTTCAGAAGGTACTGCGAAGGAGTGGGAGAATTGTGAACACTTTTGAGGATGTTTGTCATCTTTTTTGCACAAAAGGGTGAAATTTCGGCGAGATCATAATTTCTCATAATTCTTGGGCCCCCTAATCTTTTTACTGATTTACTGAGATTTACTGAAAGTTCTTTTTACTGATTATTTTCATATAAATTAGTGTGGTTCTTTTTAGTAGTCGCTTTCATCTATTTTAATGATCATTATCAAAATAGCGGTTTTTTCATTATCTATTTGATCATTATCAAATAGTGTGTATAAAGTCATCATCAACTAAAGTGATCGGGAATTTGAACTTGAATCACCCCAAAAACAAAGAAATGTAACTTACATAAAGATTCCGAGCCCTATTTTCTGTTTTAAAGTTGTGTATCGTTTGTGATGGACTTTCCGAAATTAACCAGGAAATCTTAAATAAATTTTAATCAGAACAATGAAAACGATACTCATCGATGCCAAATATTTGAAATTCATATCCATAATTCTTTTAGCGGGAAAAGAAGTAAGCTTCCATGTATATGGTGTACAAATGGCGTTATAGAATGCAAAATATTATTAAAATGTAATTACAACGATAGACAGAAAAAGTAATTGATATTTAAGTCCAAAGGCTTTTACTGAAACTGCACACTAGAGAAGGGGGCGGGGTAAAAAAAATTTCAACGGGAGGGGAGGGCTTAAAAAGGTTTTTTTCTAAAAAACTAATATATATTTTATTAATTCTACAAAATTTTGAATCAAGGTAATTTATTAGCTCTTAAACTCCACATTCACCGGGAAAATCCCTATAGATAAGCGTCAATACCAGAAATGAAATACGTACTATCATACACTAAAATATTCCACGTACTTAAGCGTATAAAGAAACACTCAAAAGTTCTGTTTTTTCTTTTTTTTTGTTCCAGTCAATTAGAGTATTAAAATCAAAGCCACCAATTGATACACCTTTTTAATCTTTTTTTGTGGACTTGATCAAATGGGTCTCTGAGCAATCGATTATGCTACTACTACTATCAACTCATTACAGTACTAAGCCACCTGAGGCCAACACAGCTACGCCGCTCCTCCTCCGTCGCAACCTACTCAAAGACTTCCTCTTTACATCCCCCTACCTCATTCGGGGATGTCCTGCTGTTCGTTTGGGCCTAGATGGTTGGCCAAATAAGGACTATCTTTGGCAATCTGTTATACTTCATCCTCAGAACGTGTCCTAGCCATCTCAACGTTTCTCTCACTATAGCCCTATAAAGCGGGATTGAACCGCATTCTTCGCCGAGCTTACTATTTGAGAGACGGTCAATCAGTCGGGCACCCAAACAAGCCGTATGCAATCTTTCTGGAAAACATCTATCAAATCCTCCCCCGTCTTTTGGAGCACCCACGCTTCAGAACCATACTGCCATTACTGTCGTACTGTCATTACTGTAGCTTCCAATTTTCTAATGTTGGCTCACAGACTTATCCTGTTCTTACAAACATTTTTCAACTGTGATGAAAGACCCTCGTGCCTTGGCTATTCTGCTTTAAGCATATTCACTGCACCCACCGTCCTTACTACTAATATTATCTATGTAAATGAAGCTGTCAACTTGATCGATCTTCTCGTCACCCAACGTCACCTTCACTTATTCCTAGTCTTAGCGACGTAGTCTTCTTAACATTAATTTTCAAACGTATTTTGCACCTTGAACCAGGGTTGCCACCCCTAGTGGTTTTCTTCCAGCTAGTGATTTATAGTGATATTTGTTCTAAAACTAGTGATTTTTTTTTCTAAATCTAGTGAGTTTACACGATGTAGCGTGTCGATTCATGATTCAATATAATAAATCATACAAGAAGCTAATTTAAAAAAAAAACACAAAATAGTGATTCACTGCAGTTCCTAATATGTTCCAGATTAGCATTTATGCAAATACACCGCCTTTGAAACTTATGATTTCCCACCAAATGTCTATATCAGATACAGACCCCAGAGCGTTATCATCAAGATAAAAGGCGAACTTAGTTAATCGCAAAATTGCAAAAATTTTCTATGCTTCCTTTTTCACGACATTTACCCAGGTCGAATTTTTGTCTTCATTTTTATGGGTATTTTCCCCTATAATCTATCAGTTCTAAATTAGATTTTCTTCTGTTAAAACTTTTGAAAGTGGAGTGAATGGTGGATATTAATACACCCTCTACATCTGCAAACAGAACAGAAATGAAATCATTGAAAAATTAGAAGGTAGGTATAAATTAAATATAATTTTCTAAACAAAAATAAATAAATCATTGAAAAAGAAAATAGGACTTAGTGTTTTTTATAATAGGATTCTTAATATAACTAGATAGATTAAATCGACTGTAGTTTGATGATTGAATTCAGTTTAGAGTAAAGAGGGAGGGATATCTATTCTAGGAATTGTCTAATAGTTTTAATCTTTACTTCTAATATCTCACCGAAACTCCAATAATTCTTCAAATTCTCTTATTTGTAATTGAAACACCTAATAAGCGCAGATAACGCCCTGTTCTTTAAGATTTTGGGTTTATGTGCTAATATATCAAACACTTTGTGGTAACAAACTGTGAGAGTAGAACGAAATGGCTCAATTATAACCGACACTCTAGAAACGAAATTTTAATATCAATCAATATATCATCGGCTTATTTTGTTGATTCCTAATATGTAAGATTATTTAAGCTTCGTTTTTACCCATAAAAAACTAAGAAACTGCGAAAATTTGCCTGATTTTAGAAAGAGGCAGGAAACATCAACTAAAAGTAAAAGAATTGTAATCAAAATCAAACCATTAGGTTCAGCGTATCAGAGAACTCTACTGTAGAGGTTTGAAGCCCCTACCTCCAAAAGTGTTGAATTTTGCATTATTTGCCAGAAAAAATCACGGATGTGTGTTAACTGGTTGGTTTTTTTTTCAGGGGCGATCGTATCGAACCAACGGTCCTTGGACATCGGGAGAGGGCCCATTTGAACCGAAATTAATATTTTTGGTGTCTTTTTTATTTGACCAAAAAGATCGGACGGCTACTAGCCCACCTCCCACGTCCCTTTTTTCACCAAAAATTGTTCGATCAAAAGTTTAAGATAGCCATTTTGTTCAACATACTTGAAAGGTTCCAAAACTATACCTCTAGATTTAACATGACCCACGCAGCCCGTGAGGATAGGTCTGGTGATGACAGTATACTAGGAATAATTTGCTAAGGATAATAAGGATAATGTACGATCTATGAAAACCAGTTTAATAGCCACACAGACAAATAACGGGTGACAGAATGCATTGGACTTGTATAACCTGGGCTATATATTTACATATTAAGGGGTGGGGTAAGGTTAGATTAGGTGACGTTGCCCTAATGTGCAATATATAGACGAAATTGTATTGTTATATAAACTAAAGTATTATTTTTTATTATAATTTGGCATATTTCATTAGGATTAACATAACTTTACTTCTTGGGTGTGCTCCGTATAATTAACAACTACCTCTATTTTAATAAAGGAGCAATAAGACCGACGCTTATCGAAATTTGTTAAGGGTAGGACCAATTTATTCCATGAAAATATAAAAAGGCCTTTTTCAAAATTACCGCTGATGTTTCAGTAGTTATACTAGCTCAACTAGAGTAAAAAGAAAATTGTTACTATATTTTTTGAAAAAAAAAACTGGGTTTTTGAATTGACAAGCAAAAAAAAATTAAAAAGAAAAAGCAAATATTTCGATTAGATCACCGATAACCAATTTTTAGTGATCGGGGTGTAAACCAACGGTACCCGTTTTGGAAAATACAGGGAGGAAGCAGGGATGTTGTTTTATTCTCTGCATAAAGATGCGAAAAGGCGTTTTTCAAAATTTCAAGGGTAATTTTCGGTTGAGAAAAAACAATACATCAATCTAAAGGTATTTTTCCACATCTAGGGGGATAATTTTACCCCCTTCCTGTAAGTGAGCCTGTATAGAATATGGTAAAGAAACAAAACAATTATAAACTACAATGATAATGAGTATTATATTTCTAGTGATTTCTAGTTATTTTTAGTCAATAATCTAGCGATTTATGTGTTGATTTAGTGATTTTTTTTCAAGAATTTAGTATTTTAAAAAATCACCGGGTGGCAACCCTGCCTTGAACTCGCAAAACCTTTAAAACTGCATTTATTTTGCTAACATTTTCATAGGATGCTTAAATTATCAGCATAATCTAAGTCTATGATAATTTTACTTCCCCGATTGATTCCGTGTTCTACCATTGGGTTTTCTGTGCTCCTTGGGGCAAAGTCCATCAAAATGATCCATACAAATAGGGGTAGGACGCAACTCTGCTTTACTCCTGATTTAATAGGAAACCAACATCAAGCCTCATTTCTTACCATAGTCGCAGCAGTATTATTCTCGCACATAGCGCTAATCATTTTAATGTATTTATCTGGTATATCATACAAGGGTAGGGCCCTCGCTAAACTTTTTCTATCAACTGAATCAAGCGCTTGCTCATAATCTATAAAACTGAGGACTCAAGGGGTTTGTGACTCAGGCACTTCTCAATTATTAATTTAAGTATGGCCAAGTAACGGCAAATATTATTTTTAGACATTGAATGCATAAACTTTCCTCACGTGAATCTAGAGCCAACATTTTTTACAAGTCTGATTCATAACGCATCAGTGTGCCCAGGGAAGGTTTGTTGGTGTTCAATTCCTCCCTAACCCCCTTTTTCTGAATTATCAAGATTATTGTGATTCCAAAAAATAATTTCTAATTGTTTTATATAATCCGCCTTTTTTCTTCTTTTTTTCAAATTTTACCCTTAATTTTAGACGAGGCAGAGTCTGGATTGCAGTAGGTTTTTTTCCTGTAGCTGGGCTACATATTCTAATCCTTTAAATCTTTATTTATATTCTTGGGCTGTTATCAGATAGCAGTATTGATATCCCTGATTAGGATTTATATCGTCATGAAAGGTCTCGTATCTCGCGTCTTTTTCAAAAATTTGCGAGGCAGTGGTAAAGATCCCTGTGTGTATCCACCACCCCTTGTCGCATTTATTGTGGTATATTTACCTCATAGGAGAAAGAGTGTGTTTCTTGCTCAAAGAGTGCCTAAATATGTTTGTGGGGGCAATATGCCGAAGCGAAGCTATATTATTTGCTACATACTGATACTTTTACAGTTTTTCTCATTTTAATCCCCGAGCAAAAAACGTTTATAAGAAGAGCTTAAAAATCTGACTCGTTCTCTTGTAAAACTGGGAAGATATTTAAACATGGTTTTTTTTTTTAGCTTGAGGTCTCATTCTATATTCTGCTTATGATTATATGATCAGCTTATGATATTCTTCTTTTGACACATCCAAGGAGACATATGCCTAGCACACAGACAGACACGCCTATATATATATATATATATATATATATATATATATATATATATATATATATATATATATATATATATATATATATATATATATATATATATATATATATATATATATATATATATATATATATATATATATATATATATATATATATATATATATATATATATATATATATATATATATATATATATATATATATATATATATATATATATATATATATATATATATATATATATATATATATATATTCGTTGGAATTCTCAATCAACTGTACTGGTGTGTCTATAAAAACTTAAATCCTTCACAGGTTCCCTCCGATGAAGATGCTAAGGAGATTGAGACGTGGCTTGGTATAGAGGTATTATTTAGTATCACTCGGATGAGGTGGTTTTAACATGCACACCTGCTATCATAATGCTTACCCTTGTGACACTAAGCCGCTTTTTAATATTCTTAACCACGTTGATCTGCTAACCTGTGTTCTACTACCTTTTTTTAAGCTGGGCCGGGAACAATCGCATTTGCTTATTCCTTTGAACTTTCTTTGCCTTGCAACCTGTATCCTGCATGTCTGATATGCATGCATTATAGGGCATATTGTTCAACTACTTCCGAATTGGGTAAACAAAAACAATAACTGTAGAGTGTTTACATGATCAACGTTTGGGTACTCTTGCCTTCTACGTGGTCGGAGTAAGTCCGTTAGAATAATGATCCCGGGTAAAAAATAAGTAATATTCAATGGTTTAGTTTAGAGGTACTGTAGAGGCAAAAACAAATTATGTCAGTTGTTTGTTTACAGGGGTAACACTGAACTACACCTATATCCTCATCTAGGGTGGAGTAAGTCTACAAAAAAAAATCAGGGTCTTAGGAGTAACTTTCAGCCACTTAGAGGCAGCACGTAGGTAATAAAAATAATAGTAGAGTATTTTTAAGGGCAATATTGGGCTATATGCTTATCCTCAACTAGGGCAAAGCAAGTGTACAAAAAAGATTCACGGTCTGAGGCATGGTCGTATGCAGGGAGAATACCCGGATAAACCCCTCTCCCTTCCGAATTTTTTTCCGGTCCGTACGAAAGTAGCCAGGATACGTGTAATAAATGTCCACGGGATGATTTTATTTGAACCCCTCTGAGCGAAATCCTGGATACGACGCTGAGGGGTTACCTCAATGCATTTAGAGGCAGCGCACAGGCAGTAAAACTAATGGTAAAGTTTTTAAAAGGAACGTATTTGGCTATTCGCTCACCTGCAACAAGAATGGAGTAAATCCACTGAAAAAATTCATACTGTTCGAAAATAATCTTCAATGTAATATATAGCCCTTTAAAGGCTTATGACTGTCACGTTATCTGTGCCAATAAGCATTATCTGACCCTTGACAGGCTTACATAGGAGAAAAGGCTTGTTTTTGGGCCTTCGTTGCGAAAAGAATTTGGAAAAAAAAATTAGGAAGTTTTTCCATTGGGATCAGGATCCGTCTGAAATTTGGATACTATACACTAAGATATATTATTAAATCAGAAGCAGACAAAACCTATTCGCTAAAGTAGATAGGGAAGAGAAATTTCCAATTCTGTTGGGGAAGTTGAAGTTTGCTTTAGTGATACATGCAGATGTGAAGAAGTGTTTTCGTTGATAAAATTGTTTAAAAGCAAAACAGGTTCGTGAATAAGTGATTCAAATTTGAAAGGTTCTATGGTGCTCTTAGTAACAAACCTAACAGCAACCATTAACAATTAGCCAAATAGATTATGGGTTTGTATTGATAGCAATTAATGCTAACTTACTGTAGTAGATGACAAGGACAATGACTCCTTCTGGCAAGAATTGGGAACAGACTCATCGAAGTTCTATGTTGGTCTCACTCTCAGTGCAGACAGCTGTGGTCCAGAATTCTCTTCACCAAACACCACCATAAAGTATCGCGCTCTAGCATAGGAGATGTGACCCCCCTCCCTAGCTGCACTCCTGAGCACAGTTTATCAAACATTATTATACTCTGTTGCAAAAAAAGACAATTTAGAAGTTGTAAACGATTTAAAAGCAAAAGGTGCTGACTTCAACACGAAATCAAAGTTCCAGACTCATCGAAGTTCCAAGTTGGTCTTGCTCTTAGTGCAGACAACTGTAGTCCGGAGTTATCTTCATCAAACACCATCATAAAGCATTGCCCTCTCGTAGAGGAGATCATTTCTGACCATTCTTGACTAATGGTGCTTTATTAAACTGGCAAAATAAATTAATTTAACCATGCGATTAATTTATTCAACTTCTCCCCTTAGCGAAGCAGAGTCTGTTGTTGTCTTTATTTGTCAACCCAGACTGTGAAAGTTAGACGATTTGCAAAGTGCTAAAAGTTATATGTCGCACATGAACTCGCCGGTGAAAAATTCTTGTGCGATACATAAAAAGTTTCACCAGTATCCTAAAGCCTCGAAACCCGTTAAGGCAGGTGGTATTTCTTCTGATGAGCTCAATGGAAGGTACTACTTGGAAATATTTCACTAAATTTAAGGTGCTTTTGCTTGTAAATTTACAACGACTTACATTTATTGATGACGACTTTGTATGGATTTGGACATTTCTATTTGGTTGATGGTTCGGTTATACTGTTTGGTCCTAGGTAGTTGGATAGATGAGTAGGTCAAAACCTCGTTCAAGTGCACATTTATCTCAATTGCTGGATTAGGATGACAGTCTTTTTCTTCTTCTTCTCTCTCTCTCTCTCATTTTTTTTTCTCTTGCCAAGTAATTACCTCTAAAACATTATTGATCTATGGAATATTGAAATTTTACCAACTTTAAGGTTTTTCGGGGATTTCAAGTGAACTTGCGAGTTAGTTTAAATGTATATTAAAAATAACTTAATAAGATCTCCTTGGTTCTCAGACACCCTCACCCCCTCAGTCCCCCCCCCCCAAGGTAAAACGATAAACCTCTCATGAAAGTTCCAACTCAGTCCCTGACAAAACTCGGTATACTTACCATAATACGTATCAAATTTGTCATCATTTAATGAAACCTACTGACTGTATGAATCTCTATAAAGAAACATAGTCGCCTGCCTTTGGTCTTCTGCAATAAGAATAAATAATAATAATAAAGCATGCGAAAATCAACAGACTCAGATCAAACGGTTCGTGGTACCGAACTGTAATTAAGGAGTGACTCGGGCCAATAGTAACTGAAATTAAAAAACGGAATTTTTTAAATAATGCAGCAAAAACCCTCTGGATATGGGGTATCCCCTAACTAAACGCTCCGATCAAGGTGGCCTCAACCTCATGAGGCAGGTGGAGCCCACCCGAGGATTCTCAGTATCCAGGCTCATCCTGGCTCTAATGAGAATCCAGGCCTAGGGTTGGTTGGGCTTGCAAACCTCCACCCGAGACCCATTGCAACGAATAGCTTAGCAACTGCCTCGGATGACCAATCTTCTTTTATCCAATCACGACCCTTGCTTGCCCTTGGACTGGGAAATTACCAGCGTTTGAATCTCCTTGACCAAGGTGGCCTCCGTATTGCCACCTGGAATGGTATTGACATTGAATTTTCCCGGAGCTAAGACGCTTCTGGTGATGGAACTGAAGCGTTTCCGGATCTCTATTACTGGGGTAACGAAAACCCAACTAGTCGGGAATGGGAATGATTCCAGAGTTGAGGGATACCCCCTACTCTGGTCTAGCCAGACAACCACCAGAAGAAACGGTGTCGAATTAGTTCTTGATGACAAGTCCAAGAAGTGTCTCCTGTCATTCACTCCCGTATCGGATAGAATTGCCAATGCTCGACTCAGTCACAAGCAAGGAAAAATTACGGTCCTTGTTTGTTACGCCCCCGACGCCGAAGCAACAGACACTTTCTACTCTGCCCTGACGACTGAACTGGCTAAGATATCCCCTTACGATATTATAATCCTTCTGGGTGACCTTAATTCAACTGTGAGCGACAACCATGACTTATGGCGGCAAGCCATAGGACCAGTTGCACCAGATTCTCTAAATTAAAATGGGCTAAGGCTCCTACAACTCTGCAGCGTGCACAAACCTGTGATTAATAACACCCTGTTTGCAAGGAAGTATATCCACAGATATACATGATACAGTAACGATGTCCGTACCAAAAAAATGATCGACTACCTTATCGTCTCACAGAAATGGAGGTCTTGGATTAGCAACTGTCGCACGTATAGGGAGGCTGAGAATGGTAACATTGACCATCGCCTCGTCGTCGCTAGCATGCGATTAAGGCTCAAAGCCCAGCTTCCAGGACCAAGACCAGTCAAGATCGATGTCTCTCGCCTCTGCGAGCAGGAGATGCGGTATACGCCATTGATGTTTCAGACCTCTTTGACGTGCTCCTGACATTTGAAAGTTGTGAGTACGCATGGCTCTCCTTCAAAAAGAATGTCCTGGAGTCAGCGAGAGTAAATGTTGGACAGAAAAAGCGTGCTAATAATGCATGGATCCAGTCAGATACGCTTGACGTCATAGAGCAGAGGCGCAAGGCAAGGTTACAGAGTGATATGCCGACTTATAGAAGCCTCAATGGCGTCCACAATAAACTGATACAGCGTGACAAGAAGCTGTTTGTGGAAAGGAAGGCAAATGAATTGGAGGGTGCAGCCAAGAAAAGTGACATTGGCAGTCTGTACAAGCACCTCTGTGATCTCACTGGCGACAAAGTACCCTCGGTTGCATCTGTTGTCTCCGTTGACGGCCAGCCACTTATGACGAAGCTACCCAGGCTAGCCGATGGAAAGACCACTTATCAGGCCTCTTCAATGCCAAAGCTGTAGTGCAGACAGACCAGGAATTCACCATCCTAGCCGCCAACACTCAGAAACTGCTGACAAATGACTCAGAAACTCCTTTCGCGCCTGAATAAATCCACTCAGCAGCAAAATGCTTGAAGAACAACAAAGCGGCAGGCATATGCAGGATATCCGCTGAGCTCTTGAATTATGTCGGTCCGGCTATGCTACTTTGACTCCAGATGCTATCTGTAGTGTGGCGCACTGAATGGATCACGAAGAGCTGGCATAATCCAATCCTGCCCCTCTGGAAGAGAAAGGGGAGCAAAAGAATCTGTTCTAACTACAGAGGCATAACGCTTCTTTCAGTGCCTGGAAAGCTATTTGCTATGACCCAGATGGATAGATTTACGAATATTCTTCAAAGAAAAAGGAGAGTCCAGTAGGCTGGGCTTATGCCCGGGAGGTCCACTGTAAAACAGATCTTTACTATGTGCTACCTAATTGAGAAGATAAAAGAATTCGGGAGGAAAGCATACTTAGCCTTTGTTGACTTCAGGGCTGTGGATCGCAATTCGGATTGGCTGATACTTCGATCAGCACAGCGCACTCTCAGATGGTTTGGACACCTCCTAAGTATGCCGACGACAACCCCATCCAGAATAATTTAGGATTTCGACCCAAAAGCTCATGGCTGGTCCCGCCCGAGAGGCAGACCATGGACCAGGTGGAAGGATAGTCTCAATTAATTCCTGGAGATGGCCAACATTGCTGTCGACGAGACCCTGATCTTAGCACCAAATCAGAGTTGCGACGGAGGAGCAGAATCGGAGCCAAATCGAAGGAGCAGAGTTGCGACGCTCTCTACGACGCCCCAACGCGGCAGGAGCCCTAAGTCAATTCAAAAAAATCCTGGATACGACGCTGAGGAGTTACTTTAAGGCTTTTAGAGGCAGCGCACAAACAGTAAAACTAATGGTAAAGCATATAAAGGGAAAGTATTTGGCTATTCGCTCAACTGCAACAAGAATGGAGTAAATCCACTGAAAAAATTCATACTGTACTAAAATAATCTTAAATGTAACATATAGCCCTTTAAAGGCTTATGACTGTCACGTTATTTGTGCCAATAAGCATTATGTGACCCTTACTAGGCTTACATAGGAGAAAAAGCTTGTTTTTGGGCCTTCGTTGCGAAAAGAATTTGGAAAAAAAATCAGGAAGTTTTTCCATTGGGATCAGGGAAGAGAAATTTGCAATTCTGTTTGGGAAGTTGAAGTTTGCTTTAGTGTGACATGCAGATGTGAAGAAGTGTTTCCGTTGGTAAAATTGTTTAAAAGCAAGACAGGCTCGTGAATAAGTGATTTAAATTTGAAAGGTTCTATGGTAATCTTAGTAACAAACCTAACAGAAACCATTAACAATTAGCCAAACAGATTATGGGTTTGTATTGATGGCAATTAATGCTAACTTGCTGTAGTAGATGACAAGGACAATGACTCCTTCTGGCAAGAATTGGGAACAGACTCATCGAAGTTCCATGTTCGTCTCACTCTCAGTGCAGACAACTGTGGTCCACAATTATCTTCACCAAACACCATCATAAAGTATCGCGTTCTAGCATAGGAGATGCGAGATCCCCCCCCCCCTTAGCTGCACTCCTGAGCACAGTTTATCAAACATTATTATACTATGCTGCAAGAAAAGACAATTTAGAAGTTGTAAACGATTTGAAAGCAAAAGGTACTGACTTCAACTCGAAATCGAAGTTCCAGACTCATCGAAGTTCCAAGTTGGTCTTGCTCTTAGTGCAGACAACTGTAGTCCGGAGTTATCTTCATCAAACACCATCATAAAGCATTGCCCTCTCGTAAAGGAGATCATTTCTGACCATTCTTGACTAATGGTGCTTCATTAAACTGGCAAAATAAATTAATTTGACCATGCGATTAATTTATTCAACTTCTCCCCTTAGCGAAGCAGAGTCTGTTGTTGTCTCTATTTGTCAACCCAGACTGTGAAAGTTAGACGATTTGCAAAGTGCTAAAAGTTATATGTCGCACATGAACTCGCCGGTGAAAAATTCTTGTGCGATACATAAAAAGTTTCACCAGTATCCTAAAGCCTCGAAACCCGTTAAGGCAGGTGGTATTTCTTCTGATGAGCTCTAATGGAAGGTACTACTTGGAAATATTTCGCTAAATTTAAGGTGCTTTTGCTTGTAAATTTACAACGACTTACATTTATTGATGACGACTTTGCATGGATTTGGACATTTCTATTTGGTTAATGGTTCTGTTATACTGTTTGTTCCTAGGTAGTTGGATAGATGAGTTAGGTCAAAACCTCGTTCAAGTGCAAATTTATCTCAATTGCTGGATTAGTATGACAGACTTTTTCTTCTTCTTCTCTCTCTCTCTCTCATATTTTTTTTTCTTGTCAAGTAATTACCTCTAAAATATTATTGATCTATGGAATAATGAAATTTTACCAACTTTAAGGTTTTTTGGGGATTGCAAGCGACCTTGCGAGTTATTTTAAATGTATATTAAAAATAAATTAATAAGATTTCCTTAGTTCTCAGACCCCCTCCCCCCCTCAGCCCCCCCCCCCAAGGTAAAACGATAAACTTCTCATGAAAGTTCCAACTCAGTCCCTGACAAAACTCGGTATACTTACCATAATACGTATCAAATTTGTCATCATTTAATGAAACCTACTGACTGTATGAATCTCTATAAAGAAACATAGTTGCCTGCCTTTGGTGTTCTGCAATAAAAATAAATAATTAAAAAAAGCATGCGAAAATCAACAGACTCAGATCAAACGGTTCGTGGTACCGAACTGTAATTAAGGAGTGACTCGGGCCAATAGTAACTGAAATTCTAAAAACGGGAATTTTGATAGCAATGCAGCAAAAAAATTGGCGTGTTATGCTGATTCCCCATATATAAAATTCACTAAGTTTAATATTACCCAACAAAAGTTACGAGCCTGAGAAAATTTGTCTGATTTTTGACAAAAGGGGAAAAACAATACTAAAAGGGAAGTGATCCTGGTGAAAATCACACAACTAGATTTAGCGTATCAGAGAACCCCAATTTAGAGGTTTCAATTTCCTCTCTACAAAAATGTGGAATTTTGCAAATTGTTTTCCCGAAAAAAGATATCAGATGCGTGTTCATTTGTTTTTTGTTTTCCCCATGTGAGGTCATACGGTCACGTCAAACCAATAGTCTTAGAAGGTCAGGAGAGGGCTCATTTGAAACAAAATTAATAGTTTTAGTGCCTTTTTAAGTGACCAAAAAGATTGTGCCACGGGAAGTGTCGTTTCTTTCATTTTGAGGTAACAAACTACGATTTTTCCCCAAACAGAAACAAATTGCTATTGATTGAAAGCTCTGAGATAGCCAAAAGGTTTAAAAATGTCCAAAAAACTTTATATTGATCATCCAAGTTGCAGAGGAGGTAATGCCGCATGGTGGAACATTCGTTCCAGAAAAGTCACTTTGTTCATAAAAGATAAATGGTTAATATGTATATTTGTCTTAATGCTTTATTTAACTAAGGTGGTAAGTTCATTTACTTGATTTTTTCATGATATTATGTCTTGTGATGTATAATCGCATATAAGTTATTATAAAGGAGATTTGGTGGGTTGTTGTGTAGGAGTGGAGGAGGAGGAGAGCTCAGATTCCCAGAAGAGCGCATCAGATTCACAGCTGAGTCCAATGTCCAAATTGTCTAACTCTCTGTGAGCTTTTTAGACAAATTTCGAAAGGAGCCTTGGGAGGAAGGGTAGTAATTAGTCTCCCTTTATTAAGACTAAGCCTGGACAGGGGTTCTTCAGGGGCGATACCTCCTTTTTTGTTGCATAAAAATGTTACAGGCATTTATGATAAAGCTTCATTTAACTAAAGTGATGTGCTTCGTATTTCTTAAAATCATATACAGGGCTGTGTAAATGTGCAATAGCTATTATGAAGGAGGGGCAGGGAGTGATTTTGTAAGAGGGTGGGGGGGGGCAGATGCCTCAAAGAGTGCATTTTGGGGCCCAAATATTCCAACTCCCATTGAGCCTTCAGATAAATATAGAACAAATTTTTGGGAAGGGGGCAGCGGATGGAAGGTAATATCTGATCTCTCCTGTTTTTCACGAATATTTTTGACTTGTTCCTTTATTTTAGGTGCTAGAGGGGGGGGGTAAAATTCTCCTTCCATTGCGACAATCCTTTCTATGTGGAATAAAACACTGCATTCACAAGCCTTCGGGCACAGATGTCGAAAGGCGCGGAGGGAGGGGGCATCATGAGACTAGCCTGGAAATTTCTTAATGTTTAGGCAGGTGCTTCCAGGAGCTCGCATCGATTTAAAACGGTAATAATTCTCTCTCCTTCTTATACTCAAAATGTATTAAACATATGTAGGCCGACACAATGTCTTCGAACATCATATCTTAAACTATTGTCTCAAACTATTGTAGAGGTTCTGATGGGCTCAGCCGCGTAGAAGATGAAAAGCCATCTGAATTCTAATCCATATTAAAGTAGAAGTGACCCTATTGATACTGAACGAACTCCATATATGGGCATAGAGTCATTAGGGAGAACACGTGGTTAATGGGGTCAATGACCTCTTTTTCCAAGGTCGATTTATTTGATGTTTCTATGTGTAATAACTCCGGAACGAAGGTTGCACATGCGCATTGAATTCTAACGAGAAACAATTTTATTGATCTAGGATTCGAGGGAGAAGTGAATTTCCGAGAACTTGATTGCATAATCGATCGTGAGTGTCATGGTGTCCAGAAATAGTATTTGTTGTTGTTGCTCTCGCCAAATGTTATGAGTTCCTCGGAAACAGTTAGATCACGTGTTTCCTTCTCAGCCAATCAGAGGGCTTTGTTTACATAGTAGCGGCGAAGGGAATATGAGGAAAGGATTTTTGTTATAGTTTTATTAGTCGGTAAATAGAATTCAAAGGAGTGAGAAGAAGAAGAACAGTTTAACTTTACACATTTGGATATATATTTGTGATGGCGATAAGTGGAATGTTTACCCTATTAGAAGTTGATAGTGGAGTTGATGATAATAGTACAAGAGCACCAAACATTGTAGTGGAAATTACGAAAGGATTACGTCTTTGTCTGGAATGGGATGCAGTATATGCAAGATATGTGATATCCTTGAGCAAATTTAAAATGGAGGATCAATTATGTTTTGCCGCTAAAGTTGATATAGCACATGTGAATAGACTTCAATGTGCTTTAAGTGCATTGGTGAAACATATTGAAGACAATAAACAGCTATCGCTAATTGTACATGCTCTATATTGATGTTGTTGTTCTAATTATTCAATAAAATTGTTTAGAAATCGAAAATGTTCTCTTTTTTGTCCGGGTAGGGCTAACGAATCAGGCTCAGTCTAGAGTCAGCAGTCGGAGTGAAAAGACTGAAAAATGAATAAATTTGAGAAAGAGAGACTTAGATAAAATCTAGTGTTTATAGAAAAACATTTGATTTTGAATGACGTTATTCTCGAGTTATTTCATCAATGCAGGATATTCTCATGTCAGGGAACTCATGACAATATAATGAGGAGTGATTATCCCCCATTGGACTATTGTATGAAACTTTTAAAATGTGACTCAAGTGCTTATAGTCAATTTATTGATATATTAATTGGAACAAAGCAGAATCATATTTTGGATATACTTTTGAAAACATTGCCAATGGATTCAATGTAGATGGCTCCCCCATCATTCGAAAGAGCTAACGTCACAGAGCTACTCCTCTCTCCCCCATTTCCCTCTCATTGAATTTATCGAACGAAGAGGATCAGTTACGTTTTAGCTGTGAGTGAGTTGACATCGGAAACCGAAAAATGTTCTATATATGTCCATAGTGCATGTACACTCTTGGCAGTTGGAATCAATGTGAGAATTGTACAATCATTGATGACTATAGTGAAAAGTGAAAATTATGTAATCCTTGTAAATTACATAGAGGCTATGCAGTACAAATTAAAGGATGTAATTCATGTCTTGAGGAGGTGTGTGACTCTCATCCTAGAGGGCACCTGTGCTCCAATTGTCACTATGATAAATGTGATCAGTGGGAGAATACTTACCCCGCTATGATTGGAAAGAATCCCAAACGAGATTTTAGTTTATTGCTACGAGATTGGTATCGACGTGGATTTAAATTATTCTGGGAAGAGGAATCTGGTCTACGATTCAACTGTTGGGGTAACAAGACAATCTGGTTTCTACGTCATCGTTGTGATGACACCACCTACTATGACTATAAACCAAGTGATTTTTATTTTTCAGTTACCGAATGTGATTCCACATTTGAAAACATTGTATGTGATATTGCTTCAAATAGACAGATTGAAACTCGTGAATTTCATAATATGAATGAAAATAGTATCATTGACTATACAAAGAGATATGACAAGAGCGAAGATACATTGTACTGTAGAAAATGTGACCCTGACTTTGCAGTCAATCAAGATCAATATACAGTAAATCCAAATGATTTACCAGCATTAGTGGTTCACGACAGTTACCTATTCATCGATGAAGAAGAAGAAATCTAAAGTGTAGATTCAAAGACATTGTTGTATATATATATACATACATTTTATTAATAAACAAATTCAATAACATTTTTAAAGCATTTTACTCTTAGGGCACTGAAATCAATACTATATAGTTCTGAGAGGATATTTTCCACTAGAAAGTCATTCAGACGAGGATTGTCAATATAAATGTGGAGAAACTGCTTGTAAGTATAGACCGCTCATCCTCTATGGTGGGGGAGCATGCACAACTGTGTCCTTCTCGGTCGACTAGGTGCCGTAGTGAGTTTTTTTTAATAGGAGTACATTATTTTTGAAGATTTAAATGAATCAGATTAGTTAAACAAAGCTTATAAATAAAAATTCTATTAACAGTTAATTTTGTACCGACTACATAAATATTTAAGACCAAGTGTACCATGATGCACCATTGTGGTCTGAGAAATTAAAAAACTCAGAAACTCAATACATAGTTTTCGATAATTTCAAGTCGATTACTATCTAAGAATTTTATTTCTACAACACTTAGACCTTCCTTAGGTTGAAGTGCTGTTTTACACCACAAAATGGTAGAAAATACCGCTTTACTTGAGTACATTATACGTTTTGCCTCTTACAATTTGCCCCATTAGCTTGATATGTTATCTCGTGAGAAAAAAACTATCAAATAAACACGCAGACTAAACTTGATGAAACTTATATATTTGAAATCAGCATTTAAAGCTGATTCTTTGATGTATCTATTGGTATCAAAATTCCATTTTCTAGAGTTTCGGATACCATTGAGCTGGCTCGCTCCTTACTTAAACTTCGTTACCACGAAATGTTTTATTAATTAAAAAACTTTCCACAAAATAAGTTTTTCAAAGAAAAGTAAATAGCTACTACATTAAATCAAAGATGAGCAGAAATAAAGTTAAATAATTGTTCAAACGTAAACTTATGTCCAATGCCATACTAGTTAAAGTGACAAAAACTCTTTCCCACAAGAGGACACTTTTCAACTAAAAGTAAAGAGCTACTAAATCAATGATATGATGAAATAATAACGAATAATTCTTCAAACGTAAACTTATGTTTAGCGATAAACTTATTAGAGTGATAAAAAACTTTTTCCCACAAGAGGACACTTTTCGAGTAAAAGTAAAGAGCTACCAGACTAAACCAAAGATATGATGAAATAATAATGAATAATTGTTCAAACTTAAATTTTCTATATTACGGGAATAGTTTATTTTCGAACCAATATATCTACCAAAGGTTCAATACCTGAGTTAAACTAAGAGGTTTCAATTTCAGGAAAAAATTACATTTTGACAACATTTGACAATTTACCAAATTTAAAGTTTTGTTTAGTTTCAAAATGTTTTCTGTCACTCATCATCATTTAATAATTACCAGACTAAACCAAAGATATGATAAAATAATAACGAATAATTGTTCAAACTTAAATTTTCTGTATTACGGGAATAGTTTATTTTTGAACCAATATATCTACCAAAGGCTCAATACCTGAGTTAAACAAAGAGGTTTCAATTTCAGGAAAAAATTACATTTTGACAACATTTGACAATTTACCAAATTTAAAGTTTTGTTTAGTTTCAAAATGTTTTCTGTCACTCATCATCTTTTAATCATTCACAAACAATACTAAAGAAAACCACTTCCCACGGTTTATTGATTTTAAATTATTAAGAAGGCTATTATTTCATTGAAATATACATTTCACATTTTTAAATTTCATGCTTTTGATAAGTATCTTGTCCTTATGGTGTAAATTGCAGCTGAAGGCTTATCGCAAAATCACTGTTTCAAGTTTTTTCATAATTAAAGGATACGAATTAGAACCATGGGAACGTAATTTAGTCGTATTTCGCTTATTTTCGTTGGAAAAAACACTAAAAAAACCATATTAAGAGCTATATTTATGAGTCTTTCACTGAAAATTCCTTTTTAGTACCAAGCCCTGACCCCCCTAATTAAAGCATATGAATTAGAACCAAGGGAGCATAATTTCATCGTATTTTACATTTCCCACAAGAGGAACACTTTTCGAGTAAAAGTAAAGAGCTACCAGACTAAACCAAAGATATGATGAAATAATAACGAATAATTGTCCAAACTTAAATTTTTTTAATATCTCTGACACAAACTTTTACAGTGTTGAAAAATAGTGAAAAAGAAAAGACTAAAAAACATTGGAAGAAATAGATTGGTAGGAAAAAAATGCTTACATTTGCATAATTCGTCTGGGCTTGGGTGCCTGAAGGACCAGGGCGTGCATGTTGGAGGGTGGAGGGACCAGTGGCGTTACATTCTTGTACAAATTGGACTGCGGCTTGTACAGGCAGTGTCGGTCTTGAATAGTCGATATGAAGGTTGGATTGGCCAACGTATTTAGGAGCCTTCGGCCATTGTTCATACTGTAAAACTGTTGCGTTCACGGGGGGTGCATTATTGGGCGTCAATTTCCTAGTGGGTGGCGGTGACAGATATTCTTCATAATTGGCCTTAAAAAGAAGAGAAAAAAAGTTAGTATTGAAATAATTTGCCCCTTTTCACAGAAGGAAAAATGAAGAATTCATACACATTTTCAACTAGCTAAGGGTAAGTGTTTTAAATATGAGCCATTCTGTTGCGAAAACACAAAAGTTATAAAAAATACACAATATTCCTGTATTACCTCTGAAAAACTGCTAAAAATGAAGAATTCATACACATTTTCAACTAGCTAAGGGTATGTGTTTTAAATATAAGCCATTCTATTGCGAAAACACACAAAAATTAGAAAAAATAAAAAATATTCATATATTACCTCTACAACACGACTAAAAATGAATAATTCATTCACATTTTCAACTAGCTAAAGCTAGATGTTTTAAATATGTGCCAGTCTGTTGCGAAAACACACAAAAGTTAGAAAAAAATAAAAAATATTCAATTATTACCTCTGAAAAACGGCTAAAAATGAAGAATTTATACACATTTTCAACTAGCTAAGGGTAAGTGTTTTAAATATGGGCCATTCTGTTGCGAAAACACACAAAAGTTAGAAAAAATACAAAATAATCCTTTATTACCTCTGCAATACGGCTAAAAATTAAGAATTCATACACATTTTCAACTAGCTAAGGGTAAGTGTTTTAAATATGAGCCACTCTGTTGCGAAAACACACAAAAGTTAGAAAAAATACAAATATTCCTTTATTACCTCTGCAATACGGGTAAAAATGAAGAATTCATACACATTTTCAACTAACTAAGGGTAAGTGTTTTAAATATGGGCCATTCTATTGCGAAAACACACAAAAATTAGAAAAAATGCAAAATGTTCCTTTATTACCTCTGCAATACGGCTAAAAATGAAGAATTCATACGCATTTTCAACTAGCTAAGGGTAAGTGTTTTAAATATGAGCCATTCTGTTGCGAAAACACACAAAGTTATAAAAAATACAAAATGTTCCTTTATTACCTCTACAAAACGGCTAAAAATGAAGAATTCATACACATTTTCAACTAGCTAAGGGTAAGTGTTTTAAATATGGGCCATTCTGTTACGAAAACACAAAAAAGTTATAAAAAATAATAAAAATAAAAATATAAAATCTGATAATATTATAAATTATAAGAATTAAAACACATAGTATAATATCGAAGTTTAAGTGTTTTAAATATGAGCCATTCTGTTGCGAAAACACACAAAAGTTAGAAAAAAATACAACCTGACCCCCTAATTGAAGGATATGAATTAGAACCATGGGAAAGTAATTTCATCGTATTTTGCATTTCCCACAATAGGACACTTTTCGAGTAAAAGTAAAGAGCTACCAGACTAAACCAAAGATATGATGAAATAATAACGAATAATTGTTCAAACTTAAATTTTCTGTATTACGGGAATAGTTTATTTTCGAACCATTATATCTACCAAAGGTTCAATACCTGAGTTAAACTAAGAGGTTTCAATTTCAGGAAAAAATTACATTTTGACAACATTTGACAATTTACCAAATTTAAAGTTTTGTTTAGTTTCAAAATGTGTTCTGTCACTCATCTTCTTTTAATCATTCACAAACAATACTAAAGAAAACCACTTACCACGGTTTATTGATTTTAAATTATTAAGAAGGCTATTATTTCATTGAAATATACATTTTACATTTTTAATTTTCATGCTTTAGATAAGTATCTTGTCCTTTTGGTGTAAATTGCAGCTGAAGGCTTATTTCATCATATTTTGCTTATTTTCGTTGGGAAACACACTGAAAAGACATATTATTGAACTCACATCAAACATTGCCGGGCTTGCATTTGAAGAACCTTCCATTATTTTCTATCTTGGCCTCTATTTCAGCATATACTGACTTTTAAAGCTTTTCAGCACTCTTAAATATACTATCCTAACGGTTATTTATTTACGAAATTGTGCAAACTGTTGATTTAGAACAATAATTACCTTTCTATATATCAATTAACACTCACTAGAGTTGCCACTTTTCACTCGCGGAGAATGGTTTCAAAACAATACTTCTTACATCGCATAGACTATTTGTATCAAACGAGACATCTTCAATGTAGATTAATTAATTGTTACGTTCGATTTTGTTTTGGACACAGGAGAGCATCAATGGGAAGTGAGAATTTCTGTAAAACTATCAAAGATTGATTAGGTGTATGGTGACTAGCTTAGCCTACGTACGAGAAAGAAAAGTTATTAGGTGTGGAGCTCCCCCACCGCCTCAACCATCGCTATTGAAATCCCTTGAATTAGGTTAGAGACAGACAAAAAGTTAGGTGTATGGATAGGTTAGGTTAGATTATGTTAGGTTAGGTTAATTTAGGTTAGACTAGCTTAGCCTACGTAGCCCCCCCCCCCACTCCCCCACCGCCTCAACCATCACTCTTGAAATCCCTTGAATTAGGTTAGAGACAGACAAAAAGTTAGGTGTATGGTTAGGTTAGGTTAGATTATGTTAGGTTAGGTTAATTAACGGCAGCCTCTTTTGTTAAGGTTTTTTATTTGGGGGGGGGGTGGGGCTCCCGCCCCCTCAACAAAAATTTAGGTGTATGGTTAGGTTAGGTTAGGTTAATTTAGGTTAGACTAGCTCCCCCACCCCCCGGGGGCCACGGGGACTGAAAGCCTACCACGGGTGGGACCCCCACCACCAAGGTTAGGTTAACTTAACATTTCTAGGTTAACTTACATCAGGTTAAGTGGCGCGCCACTTAACCTGATGTAAGTTAACCTAGAAATGTTACGTAACTTAACCTAATCTAACCTAACCTGACCTTGGTGGTGAGGGTCCTACCCGTGTCAGGCTTTCGGCCCCGGGGTTGGGGGGGGGGGGGGTGGTCACCTTGAAATGTTAGGTAACGTCTGGTAGCTCTTTACTTTTACTCGAAAAGTGTCCTCTTGTGGGAAAAAGTTTTTTATCACTCTAATAAGTTTATCGCTAAACATAAGTTTACGTTTGAAGAATTATTCGTTATTATATCATCATATCATTGATTTAGTAGCTCTTTACTTTTAGTTGAAAATTGTCCTCTTGTGGGAAAGAGTTTTTGTCACTTTAACTAGTATGGCATTGGACATAAGTTTACGTTTGAACAATTATTTAACTTTATTTCTGCTCATCTTTGATTTAATGTAGTAGCTCTTTACTTTTCTTTGAAAAACTTATTTTGTGGAAAGTTTTTTGATTAATAAAACATTTCGTGGTAACGAAGTGTAAGTAAGGAGCGAGCCAGCTCAATGGTATCCGAAACTCTAGAAAACTGAATTTTGATAGCAATAGATACATCAAAGAATCAGCTTTAAATGCAGATTTCAAATATATAAGTTTCATCAAGTTTAGTCTAAATTTTTATTTGATAGTTTTTTTTTCTCACGAAATAACATATTAAGCTAATGGGGCAAATATTAAGAGACGAAACTTATAATGTACTCAAGTATAGAGGGGTTTTCTACCATTTCGTGGGGTAAAACTGCACTTCAACTTAAGGAAGGTCTAAGTGTTGTAGAAATACAATTCTTAGATAGTAATCGACTTGAAATTATCGAAAACTATGTATTGAGTTTCTGAGTTTTTGAATTTCTCAGACCACAATGGTGCATCATGGTACACTTGGTCTTAAATATTTATGTAGTCGGTACAAAATTAACTGTTAATAGAATTTTTATTTATAAGACTTGTTGAAATAATCTTATTCATTTAAATCTTCAAAATTAATTTACTCCTATTAAAAACAACTCACTACGGCACCTAGTCGATCGAGAAGGAAACAGTTGTGCATGCCCCCCCCCACCCGCGAGGCTGCGCGGTCTATACTTACAAGCAGTTTCTCCACATTTATGTTGACAATCCTCGTCTGAATGAATTTCTAGTGGAAAATATCCTCTCAGACCTATATAGTATTGATTTCAGTGCCCTAAGAGTAAAGCGCTTAAAAAATGTTTGTGAATTTGTTTATTAATAAAATGCATGTAAATATATACAACAATGTCTTTAAATCTCCACTTTAGATTTCTTCATCTTCGATGTATAGGCAACTGTCGTGAACCACTAATGCTGGTAAATCATTTGGATTCACTGTATATTGATCTTGATTGACTGCAAAGTCAGGGTCACATTTTCTACAGCACAATGTAACTTTACTCTTGTCATATCTCTTTGTATAGTCAATGATACTATTTGCATTCATATCATGAAATTCACGAGTTTCAATCTGTCTATTTGAAGCAATATCATATACAATGTTTTCAAATGGTGAATCACATTCCGTAACTGCCAAATAAAAATCACTTGGTTTATAATCATAGTAGGTGGTGTCATCACAACGATGACGTAGAATCCAGAGTGTCTTGTTACCCCAACAGTTGAATCGTAGACCAGATTCCTCTTACCAGAATAATTTAAATCCACGTCGATACCAATCTCGTAGCAATAAACTAAAATCTCGTTTAGGATTCTTTCCAATCATAGCGGGGTAAGTATTCTCCCACTGATAACATTTATCATAGAGACAATTGGAGCACAGGTACCCTCTAGGATGAGAGTCACACACCTCCTCAAGACATGAATTACATCCTTTAATTTGTACTGCATAGCCTCTATGTAATTTACAAGGATTACATAATTTACACCTTTCACTATAGTCATCTATAATTGTACAATTCTCACAGTGATTCCAACTGCCAAGTGTGTACATGCACATTGTACATATATAGAACATTTTTGGGTTTCCGATGTAAACTCACTCACAGCTAAAACGAAACTGATCCTCTTCTTTTGATAAATTCAACGAGATGGAAATGGGGGAGAGAGGAGTAGCTCTGTAACGTTAGCTCTTTCGAATGATGGGGGGAGCCATCTACATTGAATCCATTGGCAATGTTTTCAAAAGTATATTCACAATATGATTTTGCTTTGTTTCAATTAATATATCAATGAATTGACTATAAGCATTTGAGTCACATTTTAAAAGTTTCATACAAGAGTTCAATGGGGGGGAATCACTCCTCATTATATTGTCAAGTGCTCCCTGACAAGAGAATATCCTGTGTTGAAGAGATAACTCGAGAAAATCATCATCCAAAATCAAACGTTTTTCCATAAACACTAGATTTGATCTAATTCTCTCTTTCTCAAATTTATTCATTTTTCAGTCCTTTCACTCCGACTGCTGACTCTAGACTGACCCTGATTCGTTAGCCCTACCCAGAAAAGAAAGAGAACATTTTCGATTTCGAAACAATTTTATTGAATAATTACAACAACAACATCAATACAGAGCATGTACAATTAGCGATAGAGTTTATTGTCTTCAATATGTTTCACCAATACACTTAAAGCACATTGAAGTCTATTCACATGTGCTATATCAACTTTAGCGGCAAAACATAATTGATCCTCCATTTTAAATTTGCTCAAGGATATCACATATCTTGTATATACTGCATCCCATTCCAGACAAAGACGTGATCCTTTCGTGATTTCCACTGCAATGTTTGGTGCTCTTGTACTATTATCATCAACTCCACTATCAGCTTCTAATAGGGTAAACATTCCACTTATCGCCATCACAAATATATATCCAAATGAGTAAAGTCAAACTGTTCTTCTTCTCACTCCTTTGAATTCTATTCACAGACTAATAAAACTATAACAAAAATCCTTTCCTCATATTCCCTCCGCCGCTACTATGTAAACAAAGCCCTCTGATTGGCTGAGAAGGAAACACGTGATCTAACTGTTTCCGGGAAACTCATAACATTTGGCGAGAGCAACAACAGCAAATACTATTTCTGGACACCATGACATTCACGATCGATTATGCAATCAAGTTCTCGGAAATTCACTTCCCCCTCGAATCCTAGATCAATAAAATTGTTTCTCGTTAGAATTCAATGCGCATGTGCAACCTTCGTTCCGGAGTTATTACACATAGAAACATCAAATAAATCGACCTTGGAAAAAGAGGTCATTGACCCCATTAACCACGTGTTCTCCCTAATGACTCTATGCCCATATATGGAGTTCGTTCAGTATCAATAGGGTCACTTCTACTTATTAACAGTAATCAAACTGAGTCCGTTGGTTTTGAAATTATCAACTTGATTGAAGCGATGAAACACGTAAGGGCCATGGCCAATTAGAGTAAAGCCGAGACAGATAGCCTCTATGGGAGCAAAGTTGGCCTAACCTTTTCAGAGTTGTAAAAAAAGAATGATTCATTTCACTTCTTGATGATAGTCTATTATCCATCCTAGGCAGAACTAAGGTAGATAGGCAAGGGTAGATAGGATATCATAGGAAAGGTAGATAGTCTATCACTTCTTTGAGCCATTGAAGGCAATAGGAGACCAAAAAATTATTCAAAGATTTACAACCGACCATGTCCACAGGACTTACAGGCAAGTTAGTGACTGATATTGTTCATATTGTATGAGCTTCGTCCACCTGAAATTCTGTAGTAAAATCTTCATTAAAAACTTAATCAACAAATGACTTTTCGTCGAAAATTTTGACTAAATCTTCAAATTTGTCCAATATTTAACCATAATCCAATAATTTAATTCTTAAACAGAAAAAAAACAAAAAGTGGAGCTTTACAAAGCAACTTACAATTAATTATATAAACAATTCAGCAGCGAGAAATCGGGGTTTATGGGGTCGGCAGCCCATATCATGCCTTGGTTGGACCTGGACATGATTTGCAAAACGATCAGAAATTAAATATATAAAACACAAGTATTTTCAACTGAAAGCTGAAAGATTAAAACTATGAACGAACATAAATTGTTAACTATTTGAGGGAAGCTGCCCCCTCTCACTTCCTTGCTCTTTTTGCTAAAGTTGAATTTTTTGTCCCAATTCATTAAGAACGACAGCTGAGACACAAATGCCATTGAATTAGAATAAGAAGTTTTTTAAAGCACTAAGAAACTTTAGCATAAGGGGCGAGGAATTGAAGAGAGGGTAGCTCTCCTCATATACTTAATAATTGATGTTTGTTCTATGTTTCAAAGTTGCTCCTTACTTTCAGTTGAAAAAACTTTTTTTTTCTTTTTTTATTTAATCTGAATGTAAAATCACTGGAGAAACCCCTCTGGAGTTGCCGTTCTATAGCATTACATCATAGATTAAGTGATTTGCTTGGTGTTACGGAAACTTGCCGATAATATAGACAAAAATTTCACTATACCTTGTCGAACTTCTTGATAGTTTATTTCTTTAAAAAAGAATCGCTTTTTCGGGTTTCCATAAGCATATATACTTTCTACTTGGGTGCACAATTTAACGTCGATTAACATGATCTCCGAGAATTAATAAAGGCCAGGCTAATGAATGATTGGAGATGTCGAATTTTATCTTAATGAGGCTGAATATGTAATAGGTTGAAAAAAAAAGCTAGAGCAATCAGAGAATGGAGTTATTTATATCCCACAGTTTTCTCTTGTACTCTCTTGGAGAAGAAGAAGATAAACTAAAATGTTAAACCAGAAGAAAAGCTAGCTTAAATCTATTTCCTTTTGGTTAGTGTTTTTTTATTATTATTGATTTTATTTTGTCAATTGATTACTTCATTAGACTTACACGCAGATTTCATCCTACTAGTCCCTCTTTTCTTCACCTTTCTCGCTTGGTTACGGAAGTTCGATTAGTTCATGAGACCAGAGATATATTTGACGTATAAAACTTTAAAAGGGGTTCTTTCCCAAGTGAAATCTAATCATTATGCTTTTATCTACCTCAAATTGTGAAATTTTTATTTAAACAATTTTTAATTATTGACGATGATTAATAAACTGATCCAAAATAATTTTCGAGATACATTGATTCTGTCTTGGGTCAATTGACCAATTATAAGATATGCACTTAGTAGGTTCTTTTGGGTTTTTGGAATGTATTTTCCGAGAAAATATGGAAGAAAGAACAAAAGCAGAAATAAGGAATAGCTTAGCCCTATTTTCTCTTTAAAAATTCGCGTGTTCTTTATTTGGGTTTATTAATTGATTAATTTCCAGGAAGGCACTGGGGCAAGCCAAGTCAGTTCGGAAATGACAGCCTACATGCATTCAAGATCGAGCAATTCCAATTCTGTTCCTGGAAAAATGCCAAATCAACCAGATGAAAATGCTGGTCTTTAATGAACCTTTCCTACTGTAAAAGTATTAACTTTTTGGATGTATCTTATTCATAGTTTGTTCCTATTTAAATTTGTTTTTCTTTTTATCGAATAGTTTAAAATTCAAAGTGTAAAAGTTCTTGCCACTTTGAATAAAATGACTTATAAATTAGTTATGACGATTTTGAAACCAAATAGACGTTTAAATATCCCTTTGAGAGAACCTAAAACATCTTAGAATCTTCTTAAATGTATAGCACCTTTTTTCTGGACTTCTTGATTTTTCATCTTGGCTTCTATTAATTTGTTCGGTGGGTTGAAGTCCTTTTCTCCGTAATAACTTGTATTCTAGGTTCTCCATGAACTAGGACTCCGTTTGAATTCGAAAATTGACATCTTTGTTCTGTATCTTGGCCTTCGCCGCAAGAATTATACATTCCCAGTACATAGGAAATTATCCACGGTATTTTAGGGATGCTTTTTGTGGAATTGTTTTCACTTTCATTTATGATTTTTGAGTCCCTACTACTCCACCCACTCCTTAGGAGACGGTTTTCTTGTTTATCCCTCAGTTTAACTTAACTAAAAATCTAGTCTGTTTGTGATACCCCAATACGTCTTTATGAAAGCGGTAGCAAACTTTATTTTGTTAATTTTCAAAAATTGTCGCAGAAGCCTTACTTTTCTGTGTGCCTAGATATCAAGTTTTCAAATGTAAAAAGCCACCTTTTATTTTTTTGGAGGGGGGATACTTAATTGAGTTTTATAATGCCTGTTTGTGTTATGTCCATTCATCAGGTAACTCACGTTCTCTAAAGTACTGTTTATTTTTCTTCCTTTTTTTGCGATTCTAAGGACAGTGAGAATTGTTTTAAGACGCAATGGCAATGACCCCATAAATCATGGTTATACACGTATTTTAAGTAGTCTTTCAAAATAATCCTATACTGCTTTTGCATATATCTATTTTGTATCTGATTTTAAATCATGATAATTTAAGTTGCAGGCTCTCATGATAAATTACCATATTATTTGCCGTATTTGAATCTTTTCAATAATTTTTTTTAATTCAATTTTTTAGACTGTGAGCCTTTCAGACGTCAAATAAAATAACCCCACTTTTGTTTCAAAGCCGTCTAAGAATTAAATCTTTTTTTTAGTTTAAAATATTTTTATTTTCTACATTCATAAATTATCAGAAACGTAAGAATGAGTTCTCCGTAAACAAAAGAAATATTTTTGAATTGAATAGAAAAACATCTATTTCAAAGCCAATTTGAAAAAATATACATTATCCATACTTTAAAGGAAGATCCAGTGGCAAATAGTTTTGTTAAATTACTCCAATGTTTTTTTTTTAATTTAGGTTGTTTTGATATATTATATGAATGAAAACTATTTAGGCCCACACATCATCCAGTATTTATCTCCCTATCATTCCCCTCCCCCCAAAAAAAGAAAACAAAAAAGAGACTAAAGGTGTATGGTTGTGGAAAACACCTGATGTCTCGCTATTTTCAAGATTGCTCCTAAGATTGTACCGTGTATATCCTGCCTGCATAAAAAAAAAGTTTAGAAAGTCTTCTACTCAAACTGTTTCCGGAACGGTATCTTGGCAATGAAACCAGGTCTCTTTTGGAATTTGTCCTGGAAAAAAATTAGAAGAGGAAATGAAAATACATCATTAGTGTTGTGGATAAAAAAAAAAGTCTGTAACTGTATATCCGAGTGTCTGTAATAAGAAATATTATATATGTATACTAATGTTTGTTAAATATTTTTTGGATTTCTATATTCCCTGTTATAATTTTAGAGAGATTAAATTCAGAATTTAAATGTCAATTGCTCCTACTACTTGCTATTCAGTATGTTCAAGAAGCGTCACTAGCCAAAATATGTTTACTTTCATCGATTTTCAAAACATTTTGTCGATTCTTCCGACTGGGTGGCTATTTTTTCTGACCAAAATTGATATGTTTGTAGAAGAAGAAAAAATCAAATCTTCTTTTTATTGAATTTTACTGCGATATTTCATCAAATTTTACTGGAATTTTCCTATTTTGCCATGGTTTTTACCATAATTTAATGTCGGTCGGAAAAAATTGTCAGTCAATCTGGTATATTCCTCAATTTTCAATCTTAATATATTTTCAATTGCTCTAATTTCAAGAATGAGGTTCTCATTCAGTTTTTGTTCACTATGAACTTTAGAATGTTTACGGAATGTGTTTTACAAAGGCTAAAGGCCCTTATATAATTGTTAAGAGAAGTAAATTATGAGCGTGTAAAGAAGCATCACTTTCCAACATTTGTGCATCCCTCCCCAGTAGGCGATGCAATTCAGCTGGTCATATCCTATCTAAGGTTTTAAAACAGAGGCAAATTAAGGCTCTCAGGTTTGCCAACTAGAATTCTATTCAGATTATCTTTCCCAGTTAAGAGAGCAGTAACACTAACTAAACCCATGAAGTAATTTAGCGTGTTTTTCAACTATCAGACCCATAAGAACCTGAATAACTGACTGCAGTTCACCGCTACTCTTCTTAATCTGCTCTGATTTGTAAGTGTTTAGACTTAAGTTTATTTAGACATACACTCTACCTCAAGGCTAATTTACGTAATCTTTACAAAAAAAACAATGAAAACAAACATACATATATTAAATCACTACGACTTGGCATAAAGTTCCACAAAATATAGAACGAACGAGTTTCACGAATTATGCGGGGCTTATTTTCAGCTTTGGCCTGGTTTAGGTATTCACTGCAGCCGCTTGTGGTAAGATCTGGCGATGCTGAGGTGAGACGAGAAAATAAATTATGATGAACAATTTTCACCTCTAAATCATACGTTGATTACCAATCGCCGCATTTGGCAGGTTTAAAATAACCTAAATATCACGAACTGTTTGATACTGACTAATGAAATGCACTGTTGCTATATTTAGATTAGAAACAGCCATTTCAGTTTTGGACAGAAAATTATAAATTCATTGCGGCTGCTCAGAAATCGTAACACATTCCTTGCAAAGTACAGATTTTGTCTTAGATGTGTCATACATGATTATCAAAATTGTTATTTCAGTTGATGGGGTCTACAAGACGATTGCATTGCAATGTCTATTTGTTTATTCGGAAAGTGTCATTTGGTTTTGAACAGGCTGGGGGGGGGATGTCTTTGGCAGTTTGCTGTCTTCAGAAGATTCAATCCTTCAACAATTTTGTAATACCGGTAGCAGCAGAAACGCAGTATTTGTTATAAATATTGTAGTTTGCAATGAATATTCTTTGGCTTGCAGAACTACGCTATGGATCATTTTTTCTTACATATTATCAGAAAGCAAGCAAGTCAATAAAAGGTGTTTAGATGAAAGGAAAAAAGATGGGTATTCGTTAAAAGTAAATTTCAAATTCAGATCAGATTGGTTAGAAAATAACAACTTGGACTGGGAACATTTATTTATTTAATCAAGGATACAAAGTAAATTTTAGTATAGAAAGCAGCTCTGACCCTTAATACCGCCTAAAGTGCAGAATGTTTACCTAAAGTAATTGTTACCCATGCTTTCTTTCTCTTTTTTTTCTTTTTTTTTTATTCTTGGTCACCTCCGCTCTTGATCTAGTCACTTGTGAGGTTTTAAGAATCCATTACTGCTTAATGCATCACCTCAACTGAAAGGAGTTGAGGTCACCGTAACTCTGCGGGACTGGGGTAGAGATGTTTATTTTTCGAAATAAAGGGAGGTTGCGTTATGAGTATGCAGTAAGAGTCACAAAATGTAAAATGTTCACTAGGGGTTTTTCAGCAGGTTTGCGCTCGCAGACTAGTAACAAGTGACAGCAGGAGCAGTTCATTGAAGCGTGTAGAAATTTTTACAGCATCTCCTAGCAGCATATCTCGTTTTCAGACTGTCAAGAAAACAAGTAATATACTGTTAAAAGATGTGTGCGCTGAATTTGCCAGTTATTTTTCTTGGCTTAGATATTGCTGAAAATTTGTGGAATATTTTAGAAGCATCTCAATAAAATTCAGCGTAAAATTATAACTGAGGCCATATTAGCTATTAAGAAAATAAATCCGAGGTTTGCGTCAAAACGCTTGATGACTCTTTAACTTTGCATTTATTAAAGAATTGTCGTGAAAAAAAGGTGCTTAAATGGGTACAAAAATAGTTGATATGACAAAATCTCATGACAGAATGTACCTCAAACACATAAGCGATCACAATAGAATTCTGGATTGTTTTCATTGTTTTTATGGGATGATTGATTAGGCAACTAAACTTTCATGCAAGAGCTATCAAATCATGGAGAAACCAGAAGAAGGTAAGTGCTAAACTAGTGTGTTTTATAATGACATATTCAAGAAGCTATTTTTGCCGAAGAAAGACTATCAGTGGAGATATGTATACCTGGGAGAGGACCCCCCTGAAAATAAAAACGTGATTTTGCGAATTTTTAGTACTTGTAAATCATTCGAGCTTTGATAGATTTAAGTTTTTTCACTATTAACATTATTGATTCTTGACTCTTCAAATGATTCTAATAACTTGGCATGATTCTGTAAATAAGACCTAGTTTTTTTATTTTAATAAAAGGTAATGAGAGCAAAATTAATCTTGCATTGCAGATAGATTTTTAAAGTTTAGAAATAAATTATTACCTTTTGGAACACAAACAAACAACAAAGGATAGATAATAGAAATAAATTATTACCTTTTGGAACACAAACAAACAGCAAAGGATAGATAATAGATGACGAAGAAAATGAGGATGAAGAAGCAAGGATTCCGATAGAAGCACTTCAAGGATCAAAGAGTGCAGCCAGTATTCTGAGAGGGTGGGTATAAGAAAGCGCTTTTGCGCGAAATAATACATTTTTACCGAAGCAAAAAAAACGTTGATCATCTAAAGAGGTAGTTAGCCATGTTTCCTCTCCTGCAGGCTCTTCCTAAAATGAACGAAGTCTATATGGCGACGGTGAGCTTCTGGATTCCTGAAGATGTTCATTTTATGTTACATGATTTTGAAATAACGGTTGTCTATTTGCTAATTATTTCAACATATTCCACCAGGAAAAGTTTGTTTGTTTTTTAAATTATTTCAAATCAGGCTCGTGCCATGAGTAGTTTACAGGGTAAATACACAGCTTTGCTAAATACGCAGATGGGGTGTGAGAAATATACTCTGCCATCTATACTGCGCACTACGCCTACGAAACAAATCAAGCAGTTTACTATTTGTGAAATTGTACTTTTAACTCTAAATTTTTCAAATTGTTTTGTTTCAATAGTTTTGTTTCTTTCATTTTCTCAATAATTGGCTCTGTATAGAATTTTCGTAGAACTGAAGCCGGTCTTTCGAGGCAGTAATTGATCCAAAGTTTAGAAATAAATCAATTAAAATAATTTCAAAGCAAAATGACCTTACTACTTTAGAATATTTCAGACTAGATATAAATGAACTTTGTTCTATTGATTGACTCTCAACTTTGTGATTTTAATTTTTATTTGTAATTTTAGGTTATATTTGTTTTGAATACTTGCTTTTGCCGTAGAACGCTGCAGCTATCAGTGACGCTAACTTTAATTATGTCCTTCCAGACTAATTTAGAGTGCCAAGAATCTCTCCTTTATCAGTTGCTCTTACGCTTTAAACTGGTCAATAGCAAGTATGCTGTCGTTTTCAACATAAAAGGGTCAATTTTTGGGTTTCTTTTATTTTTACATTTTTAGTTACTAATCATGAATGTCAAGGAGTCAATCTATCTTATTCCCGGATAGAAGACCATACCTTGTTTCGGAAAATTTGGCTTGAAGATCATGTACAGTTTTCAACTAATTCCACCAGTCTTACACTAAGTAGATTTACCTCATGTCAGAAATGAAAAATGGACGTGAGATCCCTAAGAAACGGTAATAAAAATAGGTTTTTGTCAAAAAGTGTACAATTAGACCACAACATTCCAATTTTTCTTGGAATAAGGGTTACTTAGATCAGTTTTATGGAAGGCCCCCTTGCTTATAGAACTGATGGACTATTTGAATTACCCTTACTTCATGCCTACCAGCCTTAGTTCTGCCCTAGGATGGACGGATGATATGTCAACAAGTGAATTGACATCATTTTCATACAATTCTGAAAAAGGCTTATGCCAATTTGCCTCTCACTCAGACTTTCTGTCTTGTTTTGTTTTTTTTCAATTAGCTATGGCTCTCAACTTTTTTATCAGAGTCCACCAACTTGATTTTAATTCCAGATTCTTATGAATTTGCTAGTAATCATCAAGATAATGACAACCTACATGACTATAGTATATCAAGCATATGAATACCGGATATATTTTTACGCGCTTTTTTTATGATGATGAAAGTACAACAAACTTCTACATTTTATTTACCTGTGACCTGGGAAAATACGGATATAAAATGTTTCTTTCTTATTAGACTTAAAGTAGCAAAAAAATGCTGCGATTTAAAATATTTTTATTATTAAGCCGTAAGTAATTAAATATATAATAATACAATAAAATATGGAGTAATAAAGAAATTTAACATCGTTTGTTACTATCAACTTCGTTAAATACATCAGGATTGAAAAAAGTATCCGCTGACTTTGAAAAAGAGCCTTCTTTTGTGATGGATCGTATTGTTAAATTTACATCAGATTCTGTCGGTAAATTATACAACACTGCTTTTGTCCGGTCCGCACTTCGGACACGCTGTATTTCTTCTCCGTTGGCACATATCTGAAAATGGATTTGAAACATGTAAAAATAAAATTAGACGAAGCAAAAAAAGAGAAGGGTTTCTACATGAGCACAATAAGAGTCTATAGCAAAGAGTATGGGTTACTTATATTAAGCTACCCATATTAAGAGTATAGGTATATGCATTACCCATACTCTTTGGTCTCTAGATTAAAAGAATGGAACGCAAACTCATTTTAACATTGAAAACAAATTAAATCAAACGCCTAAATCCAATCAAAATGTCAAACCCAGTTTTATCAAACAACAACAAGGCCAGCTTAATCTTCTGAGATATTTTGATAGCATGTAATTATTGGTTTTAATGTCTTTTTTTAACTTGTTTTCTCATTAACTACAATGTTCTCTTTTATGGGTAGTATGCTATCTTTATTGCTCTGTTCAACAATATATCAATTAATGGTACTGTACCCTCATTCAAGTGAATGTTTGTTGGGGTATCTATACATAAAGCTGTTCTTCCCTTTTCTTAGGATTGTCTTATATAATAACATCCTTTAACTCTTAATTAACGAAATTGATAAAGAAAAATAGAAAGAACAGAAAAGATATCTGTTTTAGAATTTAAAATACACTAAGTGTTTCTAAACTCACTGACACTGAAATTAAATACTATTTGCAAATTCAATTGGAAAATAAATAGCCATGGTAAAAATTACACCTAAAAAGGGGGTGACATTGCCTCTCTAAAACCACTTTTTCCGGCCCCCTTCCCAAATTTGCCAAAAGGTTGAGGAAAACATGTTAAAATCCAATAATAGTATAATGAAAATAAAACCTACAATGTAACCGCATATAGCATCAAAATCTGCTGGTGGTATCCACGCAACCACAAGCCCATCGTCACCTACACGCCGTGTCACTTTGAAATCACTAGGAGGCGCCACTTCTTCATCTGTCAGCGACTTCTTTTCTAGTACTCGCTCTTCAATAGTCTTGGGTTCGAATCTGACACTACGTGGTCGGTCTCTTGGGGATCGAACGCCGGAAAATGATGAAGATCTACCAACTGATCGACGTTTTTCAAGCGTCTGTTTAACGACTGTAGCCTGTAACATGAAAGACTAAAAAAAAATTTGCCCTCAAAAATAAAATAAACACGCTCCTCAATAGCTTCGTTGTTTTTTTGTCTTTTTATTAAATATTGGGCCTTAGAAATATATAAAAGAATCTTGGAGTGACTATATGTTAGAGTCCGAGCTTTGTATGGGTTGGTACCAGAGATATGTGGGGACCACTTGTGTGGGAACTAAGATCATCCGCTGGAATTTTTAGAGATAGGGAGTTGGGGGTTAAAACGTGTATAGGTGCTTTTATTCCAATGGCTGAGGGGGTTAAAAAGAAGTTTGCTAGAAAAGTGTCAGAATTATCTCAGTAGTTCGCTCTAGTAGCGTGTCACTGAGCCTAGTCAGATGCTATTTTTAAATAATTTCTGTAATGAATATACACAACCGAGTACATCATGATCAATCTTAGCTTTTTCTGAAGTGCAAATATTATCAAATTTTGCTATTTGTGCAGTCATAATGATAAACTAAACCCTATTTATAGAATAGCATGTACAGGTATTCACCGGGATAAAATCAATGTTTGTGTAATTTGTACTGAATTACTTTTGTTTTAGGACGGTTATATCGTGCTTCGAACCAAAGAGGACTTAAAAAAGAGTGTTCATTCTGTTGATCAAAGGGTCGTAGATGAAGCGGATACACTGTTTACCAAAGGTGACAGAAGATTGATGAGCACAAATAAAATCAGTCGATTGAGTATGCTCAGTTCAAGTGGGTGGGATATGAATCTCAGTTGAGAGTAGAATACCAAATACCGCCGTTTGAAAAATATAGCCAAAATGTCCCGGAGAATTGTATCAATTACAGCAAATATTACCAATGTCAGCAACTTTTTACTGCGGAAAGAAAAGTTCTGATTAAAACAATTGTTCAGTCTTACCTCTTGCAATGATTTTCCAAGTGCTATTCGTACACTTTCTAATTCCTTTTTCAGCTTACCATTTTCACCATTCGTATTATTCAAGGTTTTTTCAAGGTCTTTTATCACAGCATCCTGCAAAATTGAAAATAAAAAGGAATACATAAAAAGAGAAATGGTTATATTATATTATAAAAATTTCAGTTAACGGTGCATTATAATTCATATTAAGAAAAAGTTACGAAGGAATATACCGAATGGATACAGAAGTTGATAGATGGGATAACAGATAGTAGGCAGCTAAAGGTAACGGCTGTGGTGATTAAAAAAGCTCTTTGTGGCAATTTTGCAAATGACAAATTATCAGCTAGCCCCCTCGAGCTCAAAATCTCGAATTAAATCTGAAATTTTCCTGTGAGCCATAATTATCAATCACCATTTTTTTCATTTTCAAAATTTTATTTCATTCAAAATCTAGTCTGCACAAAGTCAGCCTAGGTTGGTTTGAGAAAATTTTGGCAGCCTAATTGGTTTGTTGACTCTAAGCTGGTAGACCTATTGGTGACAAAAAACAGCTTTTTTGTCATTCCCTACACTTTAAAGTGCCTAAAGAGATGGGTATGCTGGGGTTTAGGGTAGGTAAAAAAGGAACAAAATCTCCAAACGCTAGATGGTGTTAGCAATTTTTCAGACAAAAGTGTGATTTTCCACTCTTGTAAGTTTCCCCTACTCTTTGTTGTAATGTAATACCATTTGAGTTAGCACATCCAACTATGTTGGAATCGTCTTTTTTCGAAAACCAAAGGTGTACCTGAACAATGGTGACGGCGATGTTCAAATGCGATTCAAGTTTCCTATCGTTGTCCATATTTTCGATCGTCAGATCGCAACACATAGCTTTTTTAAGGTTTCCGACCAGTGGCTATAGCTCTATACTGAATTAATACAGATTGGTGCAAGGAATCGTGATTACGTGATAAGAGAACTTAAAAAGATTCGCATGCCGTCAAATGCGCAGGTACCGACCTTCTGATTCTCAGCATTAAGCCGGGAGTGCTATGCGCGGTTGCGTGATATGGAGTGTATTATAATATAATAGAGGTATCCTTACTTCAAAAAGATAATTTATGGTAGATAAAATGTACATCAAACAAAGAAATATGTTTTAAACAAATGAATAATAATATGTATTGGAAATCAAGATTCGGAACCAGGCATTTGGGTGGTAATAGACGTTGAAGTTTTATGCCCAAGTTAGAGAAGTTTTTGGTTACGAGTATTATATATATATATATATATATATATATATATATATATATATATATATATATATATATAGAGATCCTGCGCAATCGCAAGAATTTGAAAGGTTCCCGAATCTATGTAAATGAGGCTCTGACCAGGGAAAGGCAAGAAATCTACAAGCTTGCGCGCAATAAGTTTGAACTGAAAAATGTATGGACTTTACGAGGTGTGGCTTATGTCAATTGCGGTTCGCAAATCATTCCGTGTAAAACGATTTCCGACGTAGTTCAGATTCGCAATGTGTCATATGAACCTGTCGTCTAAACTAAGAAGCGGTGAATTTTTCTTTTCTTTTTTTTTTTTTTTTTTGCTTTTGGTTAGTTTTAAGTGTTTCCTTGATTCTGGTTTGAAATTAGATGTTATTATAAATTAGGCTACCGGAAGTGATAAATATATGCCTTATGTAAATAATCTACCTGAATGTGATTATTCTTCAGGCGAGTTTCTATCGTATAAAACAAAAAAATGCTACTTTTCGATCTGATCTTGACATTTAAATGCCCAAGGTCCATAAACTGGATTGAATGAACTGCAACTCTTGCTTGAATCTAGTCCTATTGAAAGTATTAGATTTTGCAAAAGTTTTTTGTCTACTATTACACCCCTTACAATGTTAGATCTACCTGGGGTGAAATGTATTTTACCTACAACGTGTCAGAATTCAAGAGAAGATCATCTGTTGCTTATTCGTGATGACTGGTCTTTTAGTATTCTCAGTGATTTGTCTGTATTTGATGAAGGGTTATGTGAGACTATTTTTGTCTAAGTTGTACCTTTGGGATGTGATCCATTTATTTTTGGGTCTGTTTATCGATCTCCATCGGGTAACCCAAAAAGATTTTTTTAAGTTTTTGAACCGCTATTGAAAAATCTGGAAGCTTTGAAAAAACCGGTTATTATTTCAGGTGATTTTAATTTGGATGTTTTGAATCTCGATGTTGGAAATAATAAGGAGTTTTTAACTATGATGTTGTGTTCTAATTTTCTTCCAAGTATTTCTCTACCGACAAGAGTTAAAGCTAATACAGCGACATTATTAGATAATATATTTTTCTCTCCTGTTTTATTTGAAGCTGAAAAATCGTCAGTAATTTTATCTGATATGTCGGATCATTTTCCGGTGAGTGTTCTTTTAAATTTAAATAATAGTAATAAACAACATCGAGATTCAAAAATGGATAATTCAAAAAGCGATATACATGGATTGATTGTAAAGTTCTACGTCAGTTAATTGGTGACCATGATTGGAGTTCGGTTTATGGCTCAGATGACGCAAATGCTGCGTTTTCAGATTTTATTGATCAAATGATGCGACTCAAATATTGACGAAGACCACACTGCCTTTTCATATCAAACAAACACAACTTAAAAACAATAGGGAATTTTTTTTTTCCAAGACAGTGTAATTTAAATCGGTGAATATTTCGGCCCTATGTCCAAGGGCCGTCTTCAGCACAACATTAAAGAAAATATATATATATATATATATATATATATATATATATAATAAACAACTTACATTAAAATACGAAGTTTAAAACTAAAAATGTTTTTAAAAACTTTTAAAACAGCCCCAGTATCCTTACTTCAACGAAGTTCAACCAGGAGTCCTGGTTGAACTTCGTTGAAGTAAGGATGCTGGGGCTGTTTTAAAAGTTTTTAAGAGCATTTTAGTTTTAAACTTCGTATTTTAATGTAAATTGTTTATATATATATTTTTTCTTTAATGTTGTGCTGAAGACGGCCCTTGGACATAGGGCCGAAATATTCACCGATTTAAATTGCACTGTCTTGGAAAAAAATTTCCATATTGTTTTTAAGTTGTATTTGTTTGGAATGATGCGACTGCGGGATCGGGCTTCTTCAACACGAGTTTCGCATGGAAAGTTTGCGCAGAAATTTGACCCATGGATTACTGAAGGTATTTTGACATCGTTAAAACATAAAAATAGAAAATTTAAGAATTATTTAAAATTACAGACACCTGAGTCGTTTTAAGAAATCAGAGTTTGTAGGAAAAATCTAAATTCAAATATCAGACATGAGAAGAGAAAATATTATAAAGAGAAATTTTTGGAATAAAAATCGGATATGAGAAAAATATGGCAATTGATAAATGAAAAAATACGTCCTCATAGTCGTAAAAGTAATAATGTTAATTGCCTTGTTTTAAATGGAGAAAAGGTTACAGAGACCAATGAAATTTTAAATGCTTTTGGAGATTATTTCAGTAATATTGGTTCTAGACTTGCATCGACTATGTATATGCAACTGAATTCTCCTTTTGTTCCAGTTAATGAACAAAATGAAAAAAATTCTTTTTCTTTTTCTGAGATTAAGCGTCATGAGATTGAAAAAGTTATTCTGAAGCTTAAACGGAGTTTTTCTAAGGACGAATTTGAATTTTCGGCTCAAACGGTAAAGCAAATAGCGTCAAGCATTTCACCTTTGTTGCCACATATTTTTAATCTATCACTTATGCATGGGGTTTTTCCTGAGCTTTTAAAAAAGCAAATGTTATAGCATTACCTAAAGCTGGGAGTTCAACTAACCATTCAGATTATAGAGGCACTTCTCTACTTTCGGTTTTCAGCAAAATTTTGGAAAAACTTGCAAATAGTCAATTACAAAAATATTTATTTGATAGTAAGATTTTACACACGTCTCAATATGGTTTTATAAAAGGAAAGTCAACTGAACTGGCAATTCATGAGCTTTTACTAAATATTAATAATTCACTAGATGAGGGTCAACACGCGTTGGCGATTTTTCTTTATGTCGCCAAGGCGTTTGACACCGTAAATCATTTGTTTCTTCTTTTTAAACCCAAGGCTTATGGATTTTCAATACAATCTGTGGAAGTTGTTGCATCTTAACTTTGTGGAAGACGACTCGATTATATAGATAAATCTTGTTAACTCGCTACTGAAACATTTTTCGACTAATTATAGAGTTCATCACGAATCTGTCTTTGGTCTTGTTCTATTTCTTCTTTTTACAAATTATTTACCTGAAGTTTTGCCTCTTTGTAAAATTATAGTGTTTGCTGATGATGTAGTAATTTTTACTTCTCACCGGGACTTATCAGTTCTTTTCCAGAACCTCGAAAGTACATTACTAACTGTATCTGATTGGTATTCAAGGAATTTACTAGCTCTTAATGAAAAAAAATGTCAATATATATTATTTTCGCGAACTGGATCAGTAGTGTCAGATACCTTCTCTCTTTTCTTGAATGGTTTTGAATTAAAACGGGTAGATCAGTTCAAATATCTTGGGATTATTTTAGACGAAAATTTGTCTTTTCATAAATATGTAAAAACACTGTCGTTAAAATTTTTTCCGAAATATTGGCATGCTAACTCGTCTTCGTCATTTCTTTCATAAAGCTATTCTAAAATCTATTTATTATTCTTTCGTCCACCCATATTTTCTCAATTGCATTTCGGTGGGGCATCTATTGCATTTCGGTTTGGTTATCTCTCCAAATACTTCAGAATAAAGCAATGAGGATTCTTTTTAATGTTGATTGCAGATTTTCAGTTAGACACCTATATGGGACTTCAGGAATTTTCTCTTTGGACCAAATTCAATTAATATCTATCTCTAGTATTTGTCACGATTATCAATATAGTAATTTACCTGTAAATTTCTCCGGCATTTTTCCAACTAATTCTCAATTTCATAATTATCCTACTACGCATCGGTCAGACTTTTCGTGCAAAATTCGCCCGACATCGAGCGGGATCCAGCATCCGTCACACTGGCCCAAAAATCTGGAACTCAATTCCAGCATCAGTTCGAGAATGCAGCAACAAGCGACATTTTCTAAGACTGGTGAAGAAATATCTTATGACATGCTAAGCATTTGGTTCATTAGGGTCTTCTTTTTCGTTGTTGTAAAATTTAGTTACAAAATGGCTGTGTATTTTCGTTGGCAATATTTTCAGCGCTATAGTATGCCACCAGGCATGTGCGCTGTTTTGTGACATTTATTTATGTATGTGTTATAAATAAAAATATTCTACTAATATTCTACATTCTACTATATATATATATAAATGAATAACTTCAGTGCATTATTTAGCTTCCTTTTTTTATTTTGCTTATCTTGATTCCTTGTTTTCTTTGAGCTTCCTGTGCTTTTCACTATTATTAACTTACAAGCTTGAGTAGTAATTCTTATGACTAAGTTATTGCTCCAATGTTATATATCTAGTTACGTTTTTCGTTTTATTTTATAAATAATCTATATAATATATCTATATATAATATATCTATAAATAATCTATATAATATAATATAGTATGCCACCAGGCATGTGCGCTGTTTTGTGACATTTATTTATGTATGTGTTATAAATAAAAATATTCTACTAATATTCTACATTCTACTATATATATATATAAATGAATAACTTCAGTGCATTATTTAGCTTCTTTTTTTATTTTGCTTATCTTGATTCCTTGTTTTCTTTGAGCTTCCTGTGCTTTTCACTATTATTAACTTACAAGCTTGAGTAGTAATTCTTATGACTAAGTTATTGCTCCAATGTTATTTATCTAGTTACGTTTTTCGTTTTATTTTATAAATAATCTATATAATATATCTATATATAATATATCTATAAATAATCTATATAATATAATATAGTATGCCACCAGGCATGTGCGCTGTTTTGTGACATTTATTTATGTATAGGTTGTAAATGAAAAATATTCTACTAATATTCTACATTCTACTATATATATATATAAATGAATAACTTCAGTGCATTATTTAGCTTCTTTTTTATTTTGCTTATCTTGATTCCTTGTTTTCTTTGAGCTTCCTGTGCTTTTCACTATTATTAACTTACAAGCTTGAGTAGTAATTCTTATGACTAAGTTATTGCTCCAATGTTATTTATCTAGTTACGTTTTTCGTTTTATTTTATAAATAATCGTAAACAACTTGGACTAAGTTATCACATTCAGACGTCTACCTTATTAAGCATGGAACGATGATTTGGCAAATCTGTTTTCACCCTGATTTTTACCTTAGACTTTCCCTTTATTTATTTTTTTATGTTCTCATTTTTAATTGGAAGAGAAGAGAGTTTGGTTGCTGGTTGGTTATATTCCTTGATTATTCACTAACCATAATCATAATGGGGATGATTATAACTTGTGTACTGCTATTTAGACAAAAAAAAACCATTTGAAATGTTGCAACCAATAGACACCTCTGGAATTTTATAATAATTATGCCAGCAAATTTTACGTGTCACGCAATTTGGTTACAATCGAAAAAATACGTGCTATGTTACATTTCGAAAATTGGTCTCTTTTTTTTAAATTCCGTTTAGATTCAGTAATTAATGATAAATACTCCTTTTTTATCTTTTTATTTATTTACGTTCTTGACCAACAGATACCTCCCCAAAAAATGAAATACTTTTCTTCTCTTTACAAGTTGATCATTTTTACATACGGGGATAGTTTTGTAAGTTATTACACACGGTATCTTTCGATAAGTTTTTGCACAAGATCTGCCAGAACCACACAAATGCTCACTCTTAAACTAAGTGCCAACGGACTGCAATAATTTTATGCGAGCTTTATTTTCTTGACGCAGATAGATAGATAATATTTTCGATAGCCTAGCAAACGACTTAAACATTTTCTTTTTTTCCAGTTAGTATTCAGATTTAGTTGACGCTCATCGTGTGAATACTTTTTTTGTGGGTATTTCACCTTATGTAAAATCCAGTTGCTCTACATTAGGGCTTTTAATCTCTTTTATAAGTAAATTCAAGAAACACTGAAGATTAAAAAACGACGGGATAAGGGCAAAAATAGCAAAATAAATGATAAATATTTACAACCAATATTTGTTGTCCGCCCTTTGCTCCAAAAAATGGACAGAGAAAAAAGAACTTAAAAATGAAGTCTGAGAACCAAAAAAAAAAAAAAAAAAAAAAAAAAAAAAAAAAAAAAAAAAAAAAAAAAAAAATTATGTACATAGTCTTCTTTAAGTTTAGTTTTCTATTTTAGTCCTCGTTTTTTTTTCTCATTTTTTCCTCCCAAGTTTTTGGTGATGAGGAAGAACCATAAACATCGGCTTGAAATTTCGGCAATTTTCTTGACTATTATTGGCCTTCAAGGCCGTATCTAGGAGAAGTTATCCCCCCCCCAAAAAAATACCCCCACACACACAAAAATCCTGGGTACGCCCTTGTTGGCCTTATTTCATTATTTTCTAATTATGAATTTCTATTTTTTTTTTCTTTGAATGTCTGCGTATGGGTGTTATTTGCGTATGAGTGTTAATTGCTTTAATTGCGTATGAGTGTTAAAACGTTTTTTTTTTTTTTTTTTTTTTTTTTTTTTTTTTGCTCGGTTAATCCAGCTCATAAGCCTACCTTTTCCTGTATTTTCATTGTAAGTTGTTTAGCTTCAGCATCAAGTACTTCAAGAACTGTTTGCTTCTCGATCAGGTCATTTTTGAGCGCTTCTAGCTCTCCAGAAGAATTTTTGTCGGTCACATCATCAAAAATGTCATCGATGAATTTTTCAGTCAACGCAATATCTTCCAGAATTTCTTCAGAAGACAGACGATTCTTTATTGGACTTTTACTGACCTTTAAGATATAGCACCAATTATCAAATATAGAATAATAAAGTTTTCTAAGAGTATGGGTACATTATATTGTGAGTTAAAAACCTCCCACTAAGTGCAACATTGAAAACCTGGGAGTAATAAAAATATGTTCTGGATTCAGTGGTATTAAATCCCGAAAATTTAGAGGGGAAGGTGGGATGCATTTTTCAAAATCTAGATGGGGGCACTTTTGCCATTTTATCAATGAAAACACCAAAAAGGCAATTTTCAATGGAAATACCCCAAAAGGTATTTTTTCTTTAATTTAGGGAGGGAAGAGACAAAAATCCAAGGGGGTGATATTTTGCCCCTCCCAGTCAACTGCCCCCCCCCCCAAGCAAAAAAAATACCACTGCCTGTATGACAGAGTTGGTTACCCATTTAGCATAGCTAAAGTGAAGAGGAACATTCGGAGCATTGCTTAAAGAAGCATGCGAACTCGTAACAGATTAGGGACGTTTATTTAGGGATGTTCGAAGGCGTAATTCTGTTCAGTTCGTTTCATTGGATACTTCTTTTTTTAGTCAGAAGAAACTCATGATCTGTTTCTTTGTCAGACGATTGAATTGAGTTAAAACTCTTGGTTCAATATGTTTATAATATTTTTGTGAATATGGCCACATTTTGATTTTAAATACCCATTAGCTTATCTTATTGTCTATGAATATCATTGTTGTAAAGCAGGTCTTGTATCTTGTTGAGGGCGGAAGATTTCTGTTTTAGATATATAAACAATACAAACAATTAAATAAAAAGTCCAGATGGAAGTTCGACTTAAGATATGTTTTTAACAGACACATAGAATAAAAGTTTAACCAGAAATTAGAGACAGACGTTCAGGCGTAAAAGAGATAGACGTAGAATTTGGACGGACATTCCAAAAAATTTTCTTTTATTTTCCAGGAAGTTTGAAATTATTCTCAAGCATAAGGATCGGATGTTATAGCTCAAGTAAAAAATTTCACTAATAAACTTACCATTTTACTGAGAACTTCTACTTGTACTTCTTTACAAACGCGGTGTGGTGTCTCTGTCTGTGCTTCCGCAGTTTTAGAAAGCGTCCTTGGTTTGAATTTTTCTGCTTCACACCTCGAAACATTCAGTTGCTCTCTTAAAGAGCAGTTTACTGATTCCAGTTCCTTCATTTGGCTCTGAGCTATGGAGAGCTGGTTTCTCATTTTAGAAATCTAAGAAGAAATGAAACGTGTTAAATTACCGCATGTAGTTATCAAAAGTAAACAAATAAAAATGACAAAATGCATTAAACTATTAAATGTAGCAAATTATTCACCAACACCTTGCTTTTTAGATTCGAGTTGTATATGGTGAGGAGGGAAATAAGATATTATAAGAATTCTGGAGAAACAGAAATAGTTTGTAGAATTCAAAATGTTTTATCTTGTACGTAATCTAAAATTTAAAAATTCATGATCTTGACTGGGAGAAGAATGCCTAACCCTTTCCTTGTGGTGAACCTTAGCTTGGTTACAATCCCCTCCATGTTCACGTATTTGACCCTATTGAAACTTCACCCCCCCCCCAGAATTGCAATGTCCTTAGGTCCATGTCTCTACCTCCTCTATTTCCCAGGTATGTTCTAGCGTCTAACTCAATTAGTAAATGAAGGCTCAAAAGTAAAGAAAATCTTCAGATTTTCTGTCCATTTGAGCTTTGCTTTTCTAAAGGCCACTGAAGCCGTTCTTTATTTGTTCCAAGTACAAACATAAAACACATATTTTTTCTTTATTTTGTGGCTAAGATCTCAATCAATAAATTTTTACAGAATTTACTTTTAGTAATTTACTTTTAGTAAGTAGGGTTAGTAATCTGTCTAATCAAAATACAATAAAATACTCGTAAATTTCAGTGAAAGTTTTTTTGCGTTCTCTTTATTAGGAAACTGAATAAAACAATCATTCCTGATAGAGTGAAACCTCATAATAGCAAGAAGCAAATGACGCTCAAAAATGAGAAATTAAATAATCATTTTGTTTATTCCATTTCCACAGGAATGAAATCTTACACTCCCTTGGGCAAAAATGGGTAAAAATGTGTGAAGCCGTTTCCAAAAATAAAGAAAGTTTTTTGCTCCCTAAAATACTTATCCTGGTTGTTTGTCCCCTCCCTCTAGACAAAATCCTATGTACCGTTTGCCCCTTCCCTCTTGACAAGACCCTATGTGCATCAAAACCGGCTTAGTAGAAGACATTTAAAGGATATGCACTTTTTTATTCAGTTTTTTTTTCCAAGCTATTATTTTAGTCGTTTTCAATCTTTGCAGAGAGAAAATTGAGAAGACATCAATAGAGTAAATTACTTACTTCCGCACGGAAAGAGGCTTCTTCAGAGTGTTTCTTCTTTTCTTTCGCTGGAGAGTCAGTAAGCAAATACACCTTCTGCTCTAAAAGTGTTTTAGCTTCTTGTAGTTCCACTTTGAGAATCTCCAGTTCCAGAAGCTTATTTTGCCTAGAAGTACAGAGAGATAAGTACGTTGCTTGATAAGTTTAATTTTTTTTTCTAATGTTTTAAATTTGTTTTTGCTGCTATTTGGGTTAGAGGAGAAACCTTGTAGAAGGATCTGTCGATAAATGTGTTTAATGCCTCAAAATTTAGAGAATTTTTTTCTAATTTATGACTCGAGCGTTTTATTATCTAACAGAGAAAGTTTATTTAAAATAGTGTAAATACAAGTAATCAAATTTACACTTCTGTCCAAGGTAGCATCCGAAAATGCTAATTTTTATAACCCACCAATAAGGGGGTCTTGAAAAGTGTTGTCAATTCATGAGAATTGGGGGGAGGATGTATTTTTCAAATATTGGAGGGGGGAATTTATCACTTCTTTGATTTTTCCAATGAAAAAAAAATAATAATCATTTTTCAATGAAAATAGCCTACCCACCCCCCCCCCCCAAAAAAAAGGATATTTTTCAAAACTTAGGGTGACAAAAAATCTAGGGATAAAATGCCTCCTCCCCCTCCAATTAACGCCACTGGTTTTCAAAGTGAATTGAAGAGGATATAAAAGAACAAAATAAACACCTAACAATACGAAAGACAGGAATTCAAGATTTTTTTTTTTTTCTCTCTTACAACGGCTCCGGCTTACAACGTTTCCATTACAACGGCTTAAGGATCTTCATGACCTTTTGTGATGTAATATATATATATTAAACCGTGCTTGGGATAATATAAACTTTAAAATAACAAGAATAAATAACAAAGAGACTCAAATTCCGGCATATTTTTTCTAACTCTTAAATTTGTTATATTTTGTGAATAACTTTGTAAAGCTTGCATGCACTTTTAACCCGACTCCCCAGCGTTTCATTAGAATACGTAAATGTTCCAATTTGAAACACTCCTTAAAATTTCGACTTCTCTAGCAGGTTCCAGTATTGAAAAAATTATAGTGAATACAATGATTAGACATAAATTCTATGGTAGAATCTCTGTCATGGAATTGCAAAACAAGGCGAAAATAAATGACAAAATAAAAGCTAAGTAAATAAAATCATGCTCACAGCTCACACTGGTCACGATAAATTTTGCAACTCACGGTCATTAACTCTCACAGTTGCTTGCGTTATGAATTAATGGTAAAAAAGTAATTAATATGACAGCTACTAACCCAAGGTGTCACAATACGGACACCACTATACGGATTGCTGAATATTTTTTGAAAGGAACCATCTAAAAACATAATGGGTTCACGCCACTTTATCGAATATTCGTATTTAAATTGTAAATTACTTAATTGACTTTTAGTTTTGGATATCCGAAATCCGATTCCATTATGGCCAATGCACATGAATGCCTAGCTAGACATCAATGTCTGGGCACAATCAGTATCCACCAATCATAATTTGCTTCCTGTTTATTTGTATTGATCAGAAATTGGTCTCTGATTGGTCCAGAGTGATGATGGCTTGAAATCCATGACTAGCTAAGGACTCGGTTGTATGAACGTGTCTTAAAGATCAACACCTTAAAATCAGGACTTTTGACGTTAATCTTATTTTCTTTGAGAGACATATTTAAGTAAACTTTTCCTCAAATATACTCTATCTCCATGCTCAAACATGCAAACAGATATAAACCTATTCTTTTCAGGTAGAACAAGATCAGAACTAACAATTTATATTCTGTGTTATTTTTATGTTTCCCTTTTTTATGAAAGATGAAGCCGATTTGCTTTGGGCCTAATAGCGAAGGTGCAGGCACGGTATTTAAAGAAATATAGCCAATGCACTTCGAAAATTAGCATGAATTACCAAATTCTATTTACGTAAGGATTCAATGCAGAGTTAATATTTAGTGGTGACATTTATTCATAATGCATGAATAGAATTGTGTTTTATTAAATGTGCTGATGCGTTTCATTTATGGTTTAAGAAATAAAATATTAATACATCAAATATTTCATCATGTTTAAAAATAAAGGCCATATCTTGCACATTATAAATTCATCGAAGAAGCAAAATAAAATTTTGAAGCATTTCACGGAACAGTTCTTTTGGAATTTAAATATATAAAAAATCAGAAGAATGACAGTGTCTAACTAAATAAGCTTACCCCGTTTTGGGATGTAATACCTAAGGTTATGCCTGAAATTCTTTGAGCAAGAAGTACCAAAAAATGTTTTGACCTATTATAGATGTGCAGAAACAACTCCCCCCTCTCCTGATGGGTTTTGTATGAGAATGCGCTATTTTCAAGGTGGTAAATGGGAGTCAAAATGCCGGAAGTTGAATGCCCTTTTCAGTTCTGGGCATGACAGTGTGATTAAGAGCGGCTAGTAAGTGTGGTTAAGAGTGAAGGTTATTCACTCCCTTAGATGATTGGGAAAATTCCCTGGGTAATACTGAGCGTATTTAGATTATTCGAAAATGTTTTTTGGGTATGTTCTATTTACTTTATGTTGAAATGAGACATTGATCGATTCAATTGTTTTTATGGTTAATTTTTCCTTTTCTTTACCACTCCGGACGTTCTTTGAATGCTCTTTCCGAATATGCTAATCACCGCCCCTACAAATATGTCCACCCCTCAATGAGAGACAAGGATTTATTGAAAAAAAAACCCATGTAAACAAAAAAATAAAAAACAGAAAAACAGGAACGGGAAGAAATACCTCTAGGTACATAGAAGTCTGCACAACCCCTTGTATCGTCAGCATAAACAGTAGACCTAATGGACAATATATCACCAAAACAACGATGCTGAATGTCCTGCTGCAGTTCAAAAATAAACCACAATACATAGAATTCACGAAGGGCTGCGGCCGGCAAAATTTTTAAAGTTGGGTAAATTTCTCGAACAGACTTACGTGGAGATATGCCGGCTAAAATCCTTACTGCATGATTTTGTAGAACTCTTATTGGTTTTAGGATAGAAGAAAAAAAAGAGAGCCAAATACTAGAACAATAAAGTGTATACGGGTGTATTAAAGAAAAATAAAGATGGCTAAGGACGGATTTAGGGAATCAATGCTGGAGTTTCTTCATTATACCTAGATTTCTTACCAGAATTTTGCTAGTTTAAGTTACATGTTGCTTAAAAGATAGAGTTTCATCTATTACTATCCTAAGGTATTTCAAAGACACAGTCCGTTTTATAAAGCCATTGGACATATCTAATTCCTTGATCCATGGGTGAAAGTCCGGTGATCGCGAGAAAACATTAAATTTAAATTATTCGGCAATGTTTTTTGGGCATGTTCTATTTACTTTATGTTGAAATGAGACATTGGTCGATTCAACTGTTTTTAGGGTTAATTTTTGCCTTTTCTTTACCACTCCAGACGTCCTTTAATGCTCTTTTCGAATATGCTAATCACCGCCGGTACAAATACGTCCACTCCTCAATTTGACTAGAAATAGCCATAGCAGCCATAGGCTATATAAAAAAGTTTTCTGATTTTGTGAGGTTCTTTTTTCAAATTGGCTCTAATTGGTATTATGAATGTTGATGAAGAATGAGCACAAACAATAATGCAAACCCACTAAATCAGGAAGTTTTTGTATATAGCCTTGGGCTATACACAGCCACATAAGGGGGATGTGGCGCGGCAAATTTTCGAGGCTAGCGAATTAGTATATTCTGACAGAGGTTTAAAATGCGTGTCGGGTGAAGATTAAAATAATCGACTTTAGCTTATACTCATCTTCTAGTTAGCGAAATAATCGAAAAGAAGAAAAAGTTCATGCTTTTCGCTTGCTTTTTTTTTGTTATTTTTACGATGACCCTGTCACCTTCGTTTGCAGTAAACTATCTAACCTGCCATCACAAAGCTCCTTGGTTAGCTTATATTTAAAAATAGTAGCCTTGAAAATATCCTTTAGATATAAATTAGGGGTTTCCAACTTTTGACTTCTGGTCATAGATAAATACATATATATATATATATATATATATATATATATATATATATATATATATATATATATATATATATATATATATATATATATATATATATATATATATATATATATATATATATATATATATATATATATATATATATATATATATATATATATGTTCTCGAAAACGGCTCCATACTTTTTCGGGAAAATTGGTATCTTAGGACATTCTCGCATAAAACACGATCTAGATGGGTCAGAAGTCTGAGAACATTCGTTAATAGCCTTAATTTTGGTTTTATGCAAATGACGTCATGTAGTAAAAATTCCAATGACGTAATGCACGTAAAAATACAATGACGTTATGCACGTAAAAATATTATATTGAAAAAAGGTTCATGTCAGTGACGTCATTTTTCTATACATCATTGCAGTATTGCAATGATACTGCAATATATATATATATATATATATATATATATATATATATATATATATATATATATATATACATATAGATATATATATATATATATATATATATATATATATATATATATATATATATATATATATATATATATATATATATATATATATATATATATATATACATTTGTGTTAAAATAGATATATTTTTCAAACAAACAACAAAAATCATTCAATAAATAAAACTACTAATCCCCACAAAGGGTCCATGACCTGTAAACGGCCATTGTGACTTTAAAGTTACCTCAAGGCCACCAACTACTAACTACGTTACGGCAGTTTATATTCCAAGAAGGGTGTGATATTCAATCCATTGAAATGCGATTTAAAAATATATGCACCCTGGGGAGAGAAAGGGGGGGGGGTCTCCCAATTTTTGTTTGAGAGCCACAATTGGAAAGCTAATATAGACCAAATACATAAAGAGCAAAACCCAATATTCAAATCAATTGTGTTACGCACAGGTCTTTCGGACCATTCTGAGGGGAGGGAGGCAATTTAAGCCTTAGCAGTCCTTTTTTTGAAAAGAGTAAATCTATGCTACATGCTAAAAAAAAATGGGTGCTTTTGGGGCGGCAGTCCTCCTCTAATTGCAGCAAATTTTGATTGCAAAATTAAAGATAATATTTAAATAATTGTCTACACAGGCAGAGCAGGGGGGAATATGTGCGAAGAAATTTTTTACGGTAGAGCACAACTTAAAAAAGGTAAATTATATGGGAAATATAATAAATTAAGGGGGACTGATAATATTCTTGAGATTTGTAATAGGAGGGGTAAAAGCCAAAAGCCCCTACTCCATGCGGTTGGGTCTTTTTTGGGACATCCCAAAAGATCAAAATTGGTTAACCCTAGGAGAGAACTTAGCATTCAGGTTTTTTCACTTGAGACCCTTCCCCGTCCCCTGTTTTTTTTTAATGTGCATTGTTTTGTGAGGTACTCAAATCAAGGTGGTGGTTATAAGAAATGAGAGCAATCTCTGAAACCGAGCTTTGTACTCTTAGCACCCTATTCAAACAGTAAGAGATCACGGATCTTTTAGATTTTCAAATAATAGTTGAAACCTAAAAAAAAAAATATGCATACCAATATTTACTTATTAAACATAGCGATGTTTAAAACTCTGCTATGTACAGGTATAACCATTTTTAACATTTTCCTCTTTAGTTCTAAGTTAAACGCGGTGACTAAATTTGACTTTTTCAGTCAAAAGGCAGTGGCAGATTAAACATAAAACCACCTAACTGCAGTTTTCGAAGAGAAAAGTTTCCACCCGACTCCTCCACTTTACTTGAACTATTTATCCATCTACAAGTAGTTTTTAGTCCATTTTTACTTCAAAGGTATAACTTTTACCCGAAAAGGAATATATTCTCATTCAAGGGCGTATCTAGAATTTTGTTCGGGAGGGGAGGGGGGTATAGAAACTTACAAAACGCATCAATTTGTTTAGATGCATTTTGTTCCGTTTTTACGAGTCGGATAGAATTTTTCTTTTTTTTGGGAGGGGGGGTTCAAGTTTGGTAACACGCCTTGATACGGCGTCTATTTACTGACAGAAAAATATGTCAGGTTGAGCACTCAACCCTTAGAATAAGAGTCGGATGCTGTACTTGCAGAGCTATCCTGGCTTATTTGCTTGGTTTCATATCTTTATTGTATATATATTACTGTATAAAAAGGTTTATCTCTCGCTGAGTGTATAGACTCCTCATTCCCGCACTCTTCTCGATAAAGCTTAGCGTATTCTCTACTGAAAACTCTTCATAAAATGACAAGTAAAGCAAGAAGGTCATTACAACTGAAATGTCTAACTTTTGCCTTCCCGTTTTCGTGTAAGCTTTATAGGAGTTACAGTCGAAATTTGTTAGGCCTCCTTGTAGCCCCTTTCGCTTTTTTCTGAAGTTAGAAACCATAGAAATGAAATAAAATAGCATCACGCCTTCTTGATAGGAAAATTAAGAGGCATGTTTTATTCCAGTCTGGAATTCCAGGGGTTTTAGTCCAATCGTATATACAAGTGGGATTGTCAGCCTCAGACATTTATCAGTAGGTTTTTCGTCTTTTTCCTCTATTTGTGTTTCGTCTGTGTTTTAATGCACTCTATCTAGGTTTTTCCATATTGTCCTGTCTTTAAATCCTATTTTTAGGCGAAACGCTACAAATTTTATTTTCAAAATCGCTCTTAAAGGAAAATTCGAATTATTGACAGCATTCTCTCGAGAACCTGAAAATCGTCTTGATAGTTTGAAAAAAAAGAAGAATTCGATTTGTTTCGGTCCATCGTAGACATCACTTGAACCACCCCCCCCCCCCTTGCGTACGTGCGTGCACTCAAAACTATTAACAACTGTAAATAAATATTTACAATTAAAAGAAGTTTCCTTCTTGCCCTTGGCCCCGTTCCTTTCTAATAAAGTTATACATGTGCTCAACAGAGTGTTTTTTTTGTATTGCAAGATCAATATAGCAATGAAATAAAGGAAGTTTCATTTCCTGATCATCCTCTGTAAAACAAGCCATTGGTGCAATGAGAAGAAACAACTTCCTCCTGGACTTTCAATTCTTTAGTTACTGGGAAAGGTACAGTTGGTATTGACAAGTCAAATTTAGTGCTACTTACCATAAGATAACAAAACCATATTTATTTTGGAATTTCGTTAGTACCCCTTTGAAACTAAATTCTGACAAAAGATGGTAAATCTTGTCGAGGAAAAACTGGAAATGTTCAAAATCTTTCGCTTGTATGTTTTATTGAAAACGAAATGTTCGAAAAAAGAAAAAACCTTCTTTGAATACTTGTTTCTGTGAATATCCGAAACTTGGTTAATGTTGACATTCACTAGTGAATGTCCGAAATTCCTTTTTCTCTGCTTGGATTTAATTAGCTTTGCGAATCAGCTTTTTCATTCTTATGCAAACTTTAATGGTAAAAATCAAAGTTAAAGATAGGTTAAGTTAAATTAGGAATAAATGTCAGAAATGGGTTAAAAACCTAACCTAACCTGTCACCATCAAACTTGCATAAAGCTGAATAAGTTGACTGGCAACGCTGACTAAATCCAAGGAGAAAAAAAAAGGTATTTCAGACATTCACCGGTGAATGTCGACATTCACCAATTTCGGACATTCAGGGTAACATACTTACATTAATAAAAATAATAGTTGCACGGTTTTTACCAGCACATGAATAGAAAAATTTTACATTTTAAACACAATTCCCGTGCCGGAGAAAAAATTTTTTTAAACTCTGATTCGAAACAAGTGCAAACCGAATATTCATGCAAATGAAGAGGTACCGTTTTCCAGCAAGCCAAACGAAATCCGACAAAAGAAGAGATATTTGACTTTTGTCAGAATCTAAATTAAGTTAACTTAGTTTTTGAATAAATGATAGAATTCTAATAATATATTAAAAAAACACAGCCGTTGAGATATAGAGGCTTAGGTCAACATTTGTCTGTGAGACCTCTCCCTAATTTTAAATGAACCAATCAGCAAGGACTTCAACGTTATCAGTTTACACGTACACCAATAAAAAAAAGTTGTTATTTTGTCCCAAAAGAATTTGGCAAATGTGCTCACATTGGTGACAAAAAAAAAATGTTTAATTTACCGTTATACAGCGAAAGAAAGACATTAAAAACAACTGTTTTATGTTCCATGACTATTTCCACCGAGTTTGTAGTTTAAAGGCGATTAGTAGAAAACCTTAAAATCCTTTATACTCGCTGTCTGTAGCAGGGTCAGCACCGAATCCCCAATTTATGGGGATTGGTGATCGTTAGTGCCCCAATGCCAGAAACACTGTCAATAGCATCCGAAAGCAGGAAATAAAAATTTTCAAGAATATGTCCCTTTGTTTTATTAGATAAAACTTTGTCAACACTAAGTAAAACCGCGTTAAAAAACGTGCCTCAGGGAAGCGTGACAGAAACACAGAGTATGAATATTTCGCATACATAAATAACTTGTTATTGGTTTTCTATAATAGAATTTGTATTATTCCATTAAGAGTATAGTAACTTATTTGAAATAAGGTTGCCCAGCCAAAGCTTGCGGGGATTGGAATGTTAACGTGACAAGATGCTAGTGCACGTATTATTTAACGACAAAAGGGACTGTAATATCCAGCAGTGCTAAGATTCAAAGTTCACCAAGAATAACTGAGGTCAGAAAATATTATATATAGGGCCTTTGATCTTTATAACAATCAATTAAAAAACTTTTTCCACAAAATAAGTTTTTCAATGAAAAGTAAAGAACTCCATTAAACAAAAAATGAGCAAAATTAAATCAAATAATCTACCAAGCGTGAAACTACCACAAATCAGCATCGATAAATAAATGAAACCCAAAACGAACAGAAATTACAATAATTAACCGAGTCAAACTCAAAACGAGCAGAAATTAATATAAGTTGGGCGCAAAACCCCTGTGTCTTCCCAAGGCGAGAACAAAATTTGCACTTTACTGAAAAATTTAAATTTCTTTACTTTTATAACTTTAATAAATCAAATAATATTAACATTTTGATTACTAAATTTCAGTATATGTATATTAAACTGACAATGCACATTCATTTATATTTTTCCAGTAAAGCGCAAGTTTTGTTCTGGCCTTGGGAAGGCATAGGGGTTGTGCACCCAACTTATGTTAATTTCTGCTCGTTTTGAGTTTGACTGGGTTAATTATTGTAATTTATGCTTGTTTTCGGTTTCCGTTATTTATCGATGCTGATTTTTGTGCAGTTTAACATTTGGTAGATTATTTGACTATACTTTTGTCCACTATTGTTTTAGTTGAGCGCTTTACTTTTCTTTGAAAAACTTAGTCATTACAAAAAGTTTTTTTTTATTTTAATTATTGTCGTGTACTTTTGAGATACTCTTTCTAGGGAAAAAGAAAATTGTACTTTAAATCTTTTCGTTTTTTAAGACTTTATAGTTTGGCCTGCTATTTGTATGCTGGATAAAAATTTTCGGCAATTTTTAACAACACACATCCTTTTAAAAATCTGGACACAACTAGTACTGTTTAATTTAGTTTCATAGCTCCTCTAGTTGACCTGAAATGAAAAACTTGATACCATTCGCAAAAAAAAATCTGTTTACTTTCTTTGAAAGCTTGGATACACTTACGCTATTTTGATTTGGATAAATTTTAAGAACAGAAGTAGCCCCGAAAGTTAGAACATAATACCCTCAGTCGTTCTTGGGATACTGCTGAGATACCTTATTGGGAATTAGCATTGTCACAGTGTATTTTGATTTAATCTTAAGGCAACATTTAGTTTTTAAACATAATGGGCAAATGGGAGGGTAGGCGTGGGAGGGTGGGACTGGAAGGGGGATTAGTTTCCCTCCAATCAATTTCGACTATTAAAAAGGGCATCAGCCCTTTCTATTTTCAATTGAAAAAGCCCTTTTAGAAGTTCCCACGACAACTCCTTCGATACGAAGTGTCCTGGTCTAAAATACAACAACAACAAAAAATAATACATTATACCCACATTGATCTTTACTTTAAAAATGTCAAGCCTTCCAATCACTTTTGACAAATTAAAAGGGCACTAGGTCTTTCGATTTCCAATCGAATGAGCCCTTTTGGAAACGACAACGCTTTCTATAAGCACCTTATATACGACCAGAGAATTAATTACAGCCCCTATCCTAAAGGCAATTAGGGGAGAGGTCATCTTCTAAGATTGAGTTTTTAGAGACTTCATCTGTGATAAGCAACATGGTCGTCTCAAAATTTTGAAGGGATGTGTTTGGGGATATGGTTGGTATGAGAAGGGCGGAAGTCATTTTCCCATCACTTTTAACAATTAAAAATTGCCTCAGCCCTTTCAATTTCCAATCAAATGAGCCCTTTTGAAGTTTTTACGACAACACTTTCAATAAATACCCCCAGGGCATAACTTATAATCCTTGCCCTGAGTGCTGGGGGGGGGGTGTCTGCTTGTACGATCTGAGTTCTGGAGCTTCCTACTGTGTTGAACAAAATGATGATCTGAAAATTTGATCGGTCGCGTATGGGGGGCTGGGGGTTAGGCAACTGTGGTTAATTACCCTCTAATCCCTTTTAACTAATACATAGAATGCGAGTCTTTTCAGTCTCAAAGTAAATAAGCCTCTTTTGAAGTTTTACGACACTTCTATAAAAACCTTATATACCCCCTCGACAGAACTTAGAACCTTTGCCCTTGGGGCTCTGGGGGGTTTTTCATACAAAATTTCCAGAACTTTCAACTGCGTTGAACAAAATGGCTATCTCTAAACTTTGATTGAATGTTTTTGGGGAAGTGGTGGGTGTAAGAGGGGGGTTAATTACTCTCCACTCATTTTCGACTATTAAAAACGGCAATTTCAATTTCCAATCAAATGAGCCCTTTTTGAAATTTCTATAACAACTTTCTATATAAACTTTATATGCACCAGGGCATATATTAGAACCCTTGCACTGAGGGTTCGGAGGGGTGTATCATCCTAAAAAACCCAATTTCTATAACTGTCAACTACATTGAACAAAGTGGATATCGCAAAGCTTTACTGGAATGCGTCAGGGAAAATGTGAGGTGTGAAAAAGGCGTTAGTCACTATGCAAACATACTCAACTATTAAAAAGGCACCAACCATTTCGACTTCTGACTGAATCAGCTCCTTTGAAGTTTCTACGCTTTCAATAAAAACCTTATATGCCCCCAGGACATAACTTACAGCCCTTTCCCTGAGGGCTGTGGGGGAGGGGGGGGGGTGCCATCCTTAAAGACCTAATTTCCAAAACTTTCAACTACTTTGAATAAAATGGCTATCTAAAATATTAATTGGATGTTTTTTGCTCTGAAGACTGTCGGGGAAGTGTCCTGCTCAAAGGTATAATTTCCTGAACTTTGAACTGCGTAGAACAAAATGGCTATCTCAAAATCTTTATTGGATGTGGTTGGGGAAATGGTGGGCATGGAAGGGGTGTTAGCTGCTTTCCAATCACTTCTGCTATTAAAAAGGGCACTAGCCATTTCAATTTCCTATCGAATGAACCCTTTTTGAAGTTTCTACGACAACGCGTTATATAAAAACCTTATATGCCCCCTGGGCAAAATTTAAACCCTTGCCCTGAGGGATGTGGGGGGGGGTTCATCCTCAAAGACCTAATTTCCAGAATTTAAAACTACTTTGAATAAAATGGCTATCTCAAAGTTTTTATTAGATGTGTTTGGGGAAAAGGTGGGCGTGAGGGGCGGGTTAGTTGCCCTCTAATCCCTTTTGACTGTTAAAAAGAGCACTAGCCCTTTAGATTTCCAATTGAATGAGCCTTTTTTAAAGTTTCTACGACAACGCCTTCTATAAAAAACCTTATATGCACCCAGGGCATAACTTACAACCCTTGCCCTAAGGACTGGGGGGGACTGTTCTCAAAAACATAATTTCTATCTGGAAATCAACTACGCTGAACAAAAGGGATATCTCAAAATTTTGATTGGATGTGTTTCGGAAAAGGTGGGCGTGGAGGGGGTGTTAGTTGCCTTCCAATCACTTTCGACAATTAAAAAGGACACAAGCAACTCCAATTTCCAATTGAATGAGCCCTTTTCGAATTTTCTACGACAACTTCTTCGATACGAAGTGCCCTGCTTTAAAGGTTAAAATTAATAAATAATACATTGTGCCAACAATGTATTAACATCTTTCTTATATACCCCAGGGCATAACTTAAAATCCTTGCCCTGAGGGTTGTGGGGGAGTGTCCTCCTCTTTAATTAGTCTCCGTTTCTTGTCTAGTGCTGGAGTGTCTCGTATAACATCGTTCTTATATGCCCTCAGGGCATAACTTAAAACCCTTTCCTCGAGGGTTGTGGGGGAGTGTCCTCCTCAAAAAAATATTTTCTATTTGGAAATCAACTACGCTGAACAAAATGGCTATCTCAAAATTTTGATTGGATGTGTTTAAGAAAAAGTGGATGTGGAAGAGGTGTTATTCGTTTTCCAATCACTTTCGACTATTATGATGGTTACACGCAATTCCAATTCTTAATTGAATGAATTCTTTTCAAATTTTCTACGAAAATCTCTTCGATATGAAGGTCCCTGCTTTAAAGGTTAAAATTAATAAATAATAAATTATGCCAACATTGTATTAACATTTTTCTTATAAGCCCCAAGGCATAACTTAAAACCCTTGCCCTGAGGGTTGTGGGGGAGTGTCCTCCTCTTTAATTAGTCTCCGTTTCTTGTCTAGTGCTGGAGTGTCTCGTATAACATCGTTCTTATATGCCCTCAGGGCATAACTTAAAACCCTGTCCTCGAGGGTTGTGGGGGAGTGTCCTCCTCAAAAAAATATTTTCTATCTGGAAATCAACTACGCTGTACAAAATGGCTATCTCAAAATTTTGATTGGATGTGTTTGGAGGAATGATGGGCGTGGGGGGGCTAGTTGCCCTCCAATCACTTTCGACTAGTAAAAAGGGCACTAGGCCACTCCAATTTCCAATCGATTGAGCCCTTTTCGAAGTTTCTACAACAACTCCTTCGATACGAAGTGCCCGGGTATGGAGAAAAAAAACATTGTGCCCACATCGTTCTTTACTTAGGCAGCTCTAGTAAGCTGCCTATGATAACTGAGGTTTGCTGAGGAAAATCGAACATCAGTAGAATCTGTAGGACCAAAAATGAGCAAAAATAAAATCAAATAATCTACCAAGCGTGAAACTACCACAAATCAGCATCGATAAATAAATGAAACCCAAAACGAACAGAAATTACAATAATTAACCCAGTCAATCTCAAAACGAGCCGACATTAACATAAGTTGGGCGCAAAACCACTATGCCTTCCCAAGGCCAGAACAAAATTTGCACTTTATTGAAAAAATTTAAATGTTTTTACTTTTATAACTTCAATAAATCAAATAATATTAACATTTTGATTACTAAATTTCAGTATATGTATATTAAACTGACAATGCACATTCATTTATATTTTTCCAGTAAAGTGTAAGTTTTGTTCTGGCCTTGGGAAGGCATAGGGGTTGTGCACCCAACTTATGTTAATTTCTGCTCGTTTTGAGCTTGACTCGGCTATTTATTGTATATATTTTTTTTTTTGGCCTGCTATTTGTATGCTGGAGAAAAATTTTCAGCAATTTTTAACAACACACACACCCTTTTAAAAATCTGGACCCAACTAGTACTGTTTAATTTAGTTTCATACCTCCTCTAGTTGGCCTGAATTGGAAAACTTAATACCATTCGCAAAAAAATCTGTTCACTTTCTTTGATAGCTTGGATATGCTAAGGCTATTTAGATTTGGTTAAATTTTAAGAGCAGAAGTAGCACCGAACTTTTGAACATAATACCTTTAGTCGTTCTTGGGATACTGCTGATATGCCTTATTGGGAATTAGCATTATCACAGTGAATTTTTATTTAATCTTAAGGCAACATTTAGTTTTTAAACATAATGGGCAAATGGGAGGGTGGGCGTGGGAGGGTCGGACTGGAAGGGGGATTTGTTGCCCTCCAATCACTTTCGACTATTAAAAAAGGCATCAGCCCTTTCTATTTTCAATTGAAAAAGCCCTTTTCGAAGTTCCCACGACAACTCCTTCGATACGAAGTGCCCTGGTCTAAACAACAACAACAACAAAAAATAATACATTATACCCACATCGATCTTTACTTTAAAAATGTCAAGCCTTCCTATCACTTTCGACTATTAAAAAGGGCACTAGGCCTTTCGATTTCCAATCGAATGAGCCCTTTTGGAAACGACAACGCTTTCTATAAACGCCTTATATACCCCCAGGGCATACATTACAACCCTTACCTTAAGGTCTGTTAGGGTGGTTGTCATCCTCTAAGACCGAATTTTCAGAACTTTCAACTACGTTAAACAAAATGGCTATCTCAAAATTTTGATTGAATGTGTTTGGGGAAATGATGGGCGTGAGAGGGGCGGTAGTCGCTCTCCAAAAATTTTCAAAACATTTTCAAACATTTTCAAATATTTTCAACATTTAAAAATGACCCTAGCCCTTTCAATTTCCAATCAAATAAGCCCTTTTGAAGTTTCTACGACAAAACTTTGAATAAAAATCTTACATGCCCCTAGGGCATAACTAACAACCCTTGCCCTGAGTGCGGGGGGGGGTATCATTTTCGAAGAGATATTATACAGAAATTTATATTATTTCGAACCAACCGGCTATCGTAATAATTTTATTTTATGTGTTTGGGAGCCGACGTGGCGTGATAAGGGGATTAGTTACCCTCTACTGACTGTCAAATATTATAAAGGGCCATAACCCTCTCAATTTCGAAATGAATGAGCCCCTTTTGAAGTTTTTACGACAACTCTATCTATAAAAACCTTATATACCCCAAGGGCATAAATTGCAACCTTTGCCCTGGGGGCTCTGGGGGGCTTGTCATCCTTAAATATATAATTTCCAGAACTTTCAACTACGTTGAACAAAATGGCTATCTCTAAACTTTGATTGAATATTTTTGGGGAAATAGTGGGCGTAAGAGGGGGGTTATTTACTGTCAAATCACTTTCGACTGTTAAAAAGGGCCATTTAAATTTCCAATCAAATGAGCCCTTTTTGAAATTTCTATAACAACTTTCTATATAAACTTTATATGCCCCAGGGCATATAAACCCTTGCACTGAGGGCTCTGAGGGGGTTATCATCCTAAAAGACTTAATTTCCAGAACGGTCAACTACAAAATTTTGATTGGATGTGTTTTGGAAAATGAGGGACGTCGCTATCCAATCACTTTCAACTATTAAAAAAGGCACCAGCCCTTTCAATTTCCAATTGAATGAGCCCTTTTGAAGTTTCTACGACAACGCTTTCAATAAAAACTTTATATGCCCCCAGGGAATAAGTTACAACCCTTGCACTAAGGGCTCTGAAGGGGTTATAATTCTAAAAGACCTAATTTCCAGAACTTTCAACAAAGTTGAACAAAATGAATATCTCAAAATTTTGAATGGATGTGTTTGGGAAAATGGTGGGCGTGAGAAGGGCGTTAGTAGCTATCCAATCGCTTTCAACTATTAATAAGAGCACTAGCCCTCTCAATTCCCAATTGTATGAGCCCTTTTGAAGTTTTTACGACAACGTTTTCAATAAAATCTTATATGCCCCCAGGGCATAACTTAAAGCCTTGCCCTGAGGGCTGTGGGGGGAGGGGCTGTCACCCTTAAAAATGTAATTTCCGAAACTTTCAACTACGTTGAATAAAATGGCTATCTAAAAGTTTTGATTGGATGTGTTTGGGGAAAAGGTGGGCGTGAGAGGGGGGTTACTTGCCCTCAAATCACTTTCGACTATTAAAAAGGATGCTAGCTCTTTGAATTTCAAATCGAATGAGCCCTTTTTCAAGTTTCTACGACAAAGATTTCAATGAAAACCTTATATGCCCCCAGGGCATAACTTATAATCCTTGCCCTGAGGGTTGTGGGGCAAGGACTCAAAAATATATTTTTTATCTGGAAATCAACTACGCTTAACAAAATGGCTATCTCAAAATTTTTATTGGATGTGTCTGGGGGAATGATGGGCGTAGGGGGGGGGCCTAGTTGCCCTCCAATCACTTTCGACTATTAAAAAAGGCACTAGCCCTTTGAATTTCCAATCAAATGAGCCTGTTTCGAAGTTTCTGCGACAACGCCTTCTATAAAAATCTTATATACCCTCAGGGTATAACTTAAAATCCTTGCCCGAAGGGTTGTGGGGGAGTGTCCTCCTCAAAAACATACTTTTTATTTGGAAATCAGCTACGATGAACAAAATGGCTATCTCAACATTTTGATTGGATGTGTTTGGGGAATGATGGACGTGGGGAGGGGGGCTAGTTGCCCTCCAATCACTTTCGACTATTAAAAAGGGCACTAGAACTCTCAATTTCCAATCGAATGAGCCCCTTTTGAAGTTTCTACGACGACCCCATATGAAGTGCCCTGCTCTGAAGGAAAAAAATAATAAATTATACATTGTGCCAACATCGTTCTTATATGCCCTCAGGGCATAACTTAAAACCCTTTCCCCGAGGGTTGTGATAAATCGCTAAAACATGCTGGTTTTAAGAGTCATTTGAGAATTCACAAAGTGACAAGAGCCAATCCCCTCCCCCCCGATATTGATTTTGCACACCAAACTAGAGCGTTTCCTCTAACAAGTTGGTTGTATGTCAAAATACCTCGATATACTATTAAGGTTTAGAGGCCGGATCCCTTCGTTGTATATTGAAGGTTGTGGTTTTTTACTGCTATTGATGAAAATTTGCCAAAATAAATTTCAATTATTGAACATCCCTGCCAAAGGTAGGTTAAGGATTAATTATGTCTTGTGTCTCTTATTTTGATGCTGCAACAATTTACTTTGACGTAGGCTACTTAATTATTACAAGTAAAAGCACCCCAGCGACAATTCATCCATTGTTATTCTTGCTTTACTGAAAGCTCTAATTTCCCAAGATGCATCGATGCATCGATTATGGTATACAAGAATTTATCGTATTTGATATTACTTCCTTATTGCGAAGAAACAACACATATATTCTTCGTAGTATTCCTAAGAGAGAATATTAGAAAATTGGAACAATAGCCCATAGAGATGAAACCAATCCGTAACCGATTTTTCTTTTATCCTATTTGTTTATTCATTTTCTGATGGAATTTAAAAGGGGCTAGGCACTATCTGTCACGGATGTACACGAATCTTTACCCCTAATCCTTACAATTCGCCCTATCACCTTTTACTATGCGGTTAATTATGTTCTACACCCGCAAATCTAACCCTACATATGCACCATCTTGCATCTGGTATGCACAGGAAGAAAATATATAGCCTCTTGGGAATTACCTTATGTCTATTTTATTGTAATTCGTTTTTATTGTTTTTTTTTTCCTGGCATTGGTGGAGACTACAATCAATTACCATTTTTGATAGTTCTTTTTTTATTCTTTTGTTTTTCATTGTAAATTATTCCAGGACTCCCTGTCGAAATCTGACAGCATAAACTAAATCTAGGCCCGAAAATAAGCAGTATTTTCACAAAATTTTCGCCCTCCCTTCAAATTTAACCCTCCCCCCCCCCCCTAAATTTTGAGATTCAACTTTTTTTGTCATTATGACTGAAAATAAGTTTTCCTGAAAATTTTATTGAAAAGAACAAGAAAATTGCAAAACCTAGATTTTAAAAATACATTTTACCTCCACCCTATATTTTGTTGAACTGACACCTCTGGTGAACTTTCTTACAAGACTTATATCTAAGCTATATTATAGTCGCAAATGTGAATAATATCAACTTTCAAGCGCCCCCCCCATCACCTACAAAGATATGGACGCCTGGAAAGCTTTTGTACTAATAAAAAGGCGTTCTGTTTTTAATTCTCTTGAAGTTTACAAAAGGATGTCAGGTTAAGACCCATAAACAATGAGGTTCTACTCGTACCGAGAATTAGCTAGCGCTAATTGAGCCAATCAGATTCTTTGTAGGATTTTCTTATTGGCTGAAAAATTTTATGAAAAAACCAATTGGCCCAAATTAGCGCTAGTTAAGTCTCGGAAATAGTAAAATCTAATTGTGAATGTACCTTAAAAGATAGTGCCAAACCTATGCTAAAGGACAGTAGTTCTTAATAAGGTACTTGTATGATATACCCACTACCTAATATTCTTCTAATATGTTTCTCTGACGCCCAATCCTAATAAAATATACTATGATAAAAATCCTATAAAACGTAAGATAAAAATATAGTACTTTAGAAACAAATTTGGGCTATTTGCACATTAGGGGGGGGGGGGGGTAAAGTATATCGGGTCTGCTTGCCTAGTGTGCTAGTTACAATTATTCTGCATTTTATGTAATAAGAATTGTTTTCTAACTTCATATTGTCCAAATACTTCCCCACCCCTAGTGTGCAAATATATAGCCCAAATCTCTTTGTCTTGTCTCACGCTAAGCTGAAAGAAACTACCAAAAAAAACGGTTCTACAATGCGTCAATGAATGAACAATTTGAGCGGTAGGAGGTTTGTCATACAAGTACCCTTGATAATAGTAAAAACTGAAATCCAAAACATATATTTCAGCTCTTGCGCTTTCCTACAAAAATTAGTAGTGTTTAACATAAGGCCGATGGAAATGCCGCAGTCGATATGTTCCTCAACATGTTCCAGTAGCACTACAATTGTGACGAGACTTAAATTCTTATGTTATTTTTTTCAAAGCTTATGTTCCATTAAAGTTTGCATAGTTTAAGGGGATAGACCACACAACATGCGTGTATTAAGGCCAATGTTACTATGTTCTATGTTATCAATGTGATCCGTAGCTCCTATGATCTTCAACACAGGATTTTACAAAGACCAGGAAGTTTCGAGTAAATAGGAAATCGGTACTCCTATAATTAATCCTCTATCCTCCTATAGTTTCTTGAAATTTCAGTCTGATGCATTTATTTTTGTAGCTATCGATACTTTTATGATTACTCCTGTAGTTTCTCGAACTTTCATTGTAATGCATTTATTTTTGCAACTTTCAAATGTGCCCATCCTAAATCCCAACGCTGAAATAAATTTATCTCCAAGTGCTGGCCTTAGAATTAGATTTATTAATTTAAAATGAACCAATTCATGCAAAAATGCATACTTAATATGGGATATTTTAAAACATTCTTGATTTGGGGGTAAAAATAACGGTTTCATAAAGAAGTATTATTCTAAGAAGTATCAAACGAAAATACAATACATAGATGCAAGGCCGTATACAGAGGGGGGAGGAGGTTACGGACTTTGTCCCCCCCCCCCCCGGAATTTTTTGTCCGGATCGTAAAAATGTAACAAAATGCATATAAACGATTTTTGATGCGTTCTGAAATTTTTTTATTGTAAAATCCCCGAACAATAGTCCTGGATGCGCCCTTACGGGCTTGACCAGTTAGAAAAAAAAATATATCTAAAGTCCTGGAATGATTTAATGATTCAAACACAGGTTTAAGGCAATATTCTTGATAATATACTCATCCTCGCAGGCAGAAGGTTCCCATATACAGACACAGACTAGTGCTTTTGATAGATTACTTTGGATAGCAGGGGAGAAAAAAGACTACAATAAGGACAAAATACTTACTGTTCTCCTATGACTCTTCTACTGTTATTTATACTCTTTTGTAGTTCTGCCTTTTCTGCTTCTAATCTGTCGATAGTAAGCTTGAGATTATCTATTTCTGACCCACTGCCCTGACTTTCAAAACTTTTTCTTGTATTATTTTCTTTGCCTAGAAGTCGCTCTAGCTCACTGATTCTGCTAATATACTTTTGATACGACGCTGAATTTGTTTCTCCTTCTTCAATAAGTTTAAAATTAAGTTCTGCATTGACATGTTCAAGTTCAGAGATTTTTTCTTCTAAGGATGTCACTAGCTGATAAGAAGCGTTCAATTTGGATATCAGATCGTTGTCATTATTTTTAGATTGAAGAAGGGATATAAATTTTTTCTCGCTAGTCTCTAAAACTAAAATTTTTTCTTGTAATTGACGCTCATTTTCTTCGAAGCAACGCATCTCTTTACGATGTTGATCTTCCACTCGGGACATGATTGCATCAGCTTCCTGTAGAGTTTCACGATACGCCCTTTCTTTTCTTTCTAGATCAATATTTTTCTGCCGCAGAGCACACTCTTCGTGAAGCAAGTTTCTTACCCTCTCAATTAATATTTCACCAGAATCATCATCAAAAACAAATTCACTTATTGATGCAAAATCACTTGTCGTTTCTGGCCTTTTCATCATATCGAACTCCAGCTCTTGACAAATATCATTTAGAAGACCACGCAGTTTATTTATTTTAATTTGAGATTCGTTTTCTTTTGCACCCAATTCTTCATAATCTTTCAAAAATGCTTGTTTTTGAAGAGTCATTTCTTTACGGTAAAATTCATCTAACTGTCGAAGTTCAGATTCTAAGAACTTGATGCGGTTGGATGTCTCATTGGTCGACTTCTCTTTCCCACATTCGTACTGCTTAATCTGCTCATTCAAACTATGTTGTTTTTCCAGACCTTCTTCAATCTGCTTCTCAGCAAGTTTTAAGTTCTCTGTCATCTCTTCCACTTGTAGGTTTATTTTTTGCTTTTCTTCTTCATAAGAGCGTCTCAACCCTGCTTTCTCTTTTTGGAGGCTGTCAATTTGATCCAGATAAAACCTTTCAAGTTCTTTATTTAGATAAATCTCGTTATTTTCATTCAAATCGGAGTTAAACGTGTCTTTTATATAAATACTGACAGTATCAGAGGTATTCTTGTTGCTATACAGTTTCATACACTCGCGCAAAGCCTCTAAATTCTGTTTAATACACCATACATCACTATCATCACCTTTTTCTATGCCAATATCTGAAAAGGCCCCAATGACTTCGTATTCGATTTCTTCAAGGTAACTCATTAATGATTTCCCATTGGTCATTTCTGTTTCTAGTCGATTTACAGTGTTGACTAATGCAACTTCTGCTGCCCCTAATTTCTCTAGAAGATTATTAATTTCAGCTTTAGCTTCATTCCATTTAGTTTGCAGATGTCGCTTTTCTTCGTTTATATTGTGAATGTTTTCTTTAAGTTCTTTCAGGCTACTAGATTCGCTTTCAAATTGTACTGCTTTGTCACATTTGTCTGTAAGCAGAGGGAGCACTGGTGCTAGCCTTAAGTGCTCAACACTCTTTTTAAACTTTCTCAGCGTCTCGATTTCTTTTACAACCATTTCAAAATCTTCAAATTCAGTTTGACTGGAAAAATCACAATGACGGCTGTCTTCAAATCCAGAATCGTCAAAAATTCCGCTTTCTTGCAATTTTTCTGATCGCATTTCTGGTAGCCGTATTCTAGTAACGTTTTTCGACTGCTTGTCTTGGCATTCTTCCAATAGATCAGTCTGTTCTCTTACTTTTTGAAGTAGCTCTTGGTATGATTCCAAAATGGAGACAGTTCGCTGAATTATTGACTTCTCCTCAGGGTATGTTAACCGAGCAGCTAAAGACCGCAGATTGCTTTTGTTTTCTTCAATTTTTGAGTTCTAAAAAAGAGCAGAAAAATATATCGGTTTTGTGGCCAATGCAGGTTCTCATGTGAACTCTTTGCAGTTGGTTAATTTTACCAGACACGCGGCGCATTTCCGTATTTTATTTTACGGGTTGTTAATTTGGTTATTAACCTTGACACAAAACCGCTACTTCCGTTTAAATTTCGTTCAAAGATTTATTATAAAAATAAAGATATACGTAATATGAAATTATTCACCGCTCTTCATATGCCACAAAATCAATTAAAGCTCCAGGAAAATTGCACCAAAACTGATTTCAATGTTTTCAGGGCTATAGAAACGATTTCTAGACCAAATCTATCATACAAATCAAATATTACTTTCTCTTTTTAATCTTATTTTTTTTTTCAAAATAAACCATGCACAAAAGAAATTATTTCTAAATGATTGAAATATCCTTAATTTAATTTAAAAAATTTTTGTTTTCATTAGAAAAAAAAACAATACAAAATAAATAAAAAATGAAACATTTACAACCATTGATGGTTAAAAAAAAATTTCCAGGAAGATGAATAAAAAAACTTTTGAAAAAACTCTTGTATATTTCAATATATTTGGGCTTAAAATTACTCAATCGTATACCAGTTTGTATTTCCTTACGAAAATAAAAAGGCTGTGGCATCTTAAGAAGATAATAAATGTAAAAACACACAAAAAAAGCAAATACAAACTTAGATTTTATGTTGTTACAAGACGTCTGACCTAGACGGAAAAATTACTAGTTTCCTTCTGAATTTTATCCGAAAATTTCTTAGAACAATAATTGCATAATATAAACATTATTCATGCATCCAACGATACAAATTCAATTGCAACTGCTTGAAAATTGTTCCCAAATTCATTCTTTTTTATATCTGATTTTTCAAGAGTACTAGAAACAATTTCTATAACTCAAGTATCTAACAAATTCAACTATCAATGTTGAGGTTTTATGGAAAATAATACAAACAACAGCTTACCTATTAGTTTTATACCATTAAAATCTATGACAAATAAAAACTGAAAGAATTTTAGCACAGAAACAGGTTTAAGGCGAGTAAAAAAGTCAAAATAGAGAAAAAAGAAGGTAAATATTTCGCCTTTGTCAAGCTAAGCGTATTAAGTACACGTGAGAACAAAATACAAAAAAAGAATGAAAACAGAAACAATAAGAAACCAGCAAAGTTAGAACAAATGCTAAAAGCAAGTTTAAGAAGGAAAGTAAAAAAAAATCTAAAAAATAAAACAAACCAAATGTACAATAGTTACTCCGCCAAGTCTAGGTTTTAACAAAATAAAACAGTTAACTCAGTTACTTCAGCTAAAACTATAAAGTAACAAAACATAGCAAACAATTTGAGTTACCTTTGTTACATTCATAAAGTAACCAAAATTAGAATTTAGAAAACACTTATTAATTCTGCGGAGAAATAGTCCTAATGTTGACATCTCTGCAGCTTCAAGTCTAGATTTTAGATACTGAATTCAATTGATTCACTAGATGGTTTTCGTTTTTTAGTTATCTTCTCTTAATAATAATTTAATTTTCCCCATTTTGTATATTATTACAAGTTGAGTTAATATTCGGATTACTAGTATTCAGTAATCCGAATATTAAATGGTGGAGGTGGGAACCGAGGGACATTTTTTCCCCCTATATCTGTTTGTCCCCTCGCCCCTTATTTGTAATATGTGTCATTTTTTGGGTATTCTCATCAAACAAAACGAAAAAAAACTTTATTATCCCTCCCCCCCCCCCTGTATTTGAAAGATCATTCCTCCCTCCAATGTGTTCAGGAATCGGCACCACTAGCACTATTTTAAATTCAGAATTTTTTTTAGACAATCTTTGTACAAGATTCATTTACAGAACTCAACACTGCAATAGCAAAAGAGTAATAACATTGGATTACCCATTCAACAGTTTTTTCAACATAATCGGTGCTACCATCTTGCTCAAAGCCCCCTTCCTTTATGACCGGATATAGCCTAAAGCTATATAGAAAAATTTCTAATTCTATTGATTCGTATTATTTTAGTATTTATTTCTCATCAATAATCGTTTTTGATGCCAAATAATGCCAATTTAAAAATCACAAAAAATTATTAAATTTTCAAATATAGCTCAGGGCTACACATAGGAATAAGGAGGGGGGTCTAAAGTCAATTGTCAAAGTTGTGCTCATTATATTCGGAAAGTATGTTGAATGAGAAATCGAATGGTTCTACTACAACTAATAGTTCATCTACTACTAATAGTTTCTTAGTTCAGAAATAAGCCGTGGACCAGGATTATAATTTTTTATTTATTTCATATTCAAAGTCACTTCCAGTTTAACTGACCACCTCCCCCACCCTAATACTTAGACAGAGGCCTGGGCTGTATTTTCAATTTATTCATCTTGTTGGTGTTTATTTTTCAAACTTGTATTATTTATTGGGGTTATTAACCAACGCCTGATGAGAAACAAGTGCAAAAAATAAATCAAACCAACAGAATAGAAAATTTTCGTGAATGGCCTAGAACTATACCTCCTTATTTTGGGGCTGTGGGGGGAAGACTTAGTCGAGATGAAGTAAGAAATATGTTGTTATAGTGCTTAGTTCAGAATAGGAGATCAATTTCGCTGTTACCAAATCAGACAAATAGCTACAAATTAAAACCTTGAATTTATCATAAGGAAGAGGAGATGAAACTTAACATTTTCGCTGATTTTTTGCAATATTTTAATTACAAAGTAAAAATATATTTAAACAATTATTTACCTATCTAAACTATGGCCAATGTAATTTCAAGAGTTGCTACTAGAAAAATAACACTTTTTTTTAAATTCAGTTCATAGTGTGTGCAGTATTTCTCGTTATCTCGGGGTGGAGCAACATAACCCCAACCACAGTTGAATTTCGCAAAATTAATTGCACGGAGTACGGTTACTATAATTAATGACACTAATGGCATTAAGTTGAAAATTTGATGAAAAGTTCAGGGGAAAATTCAATTAAACGAAAACTCGACAAGCATTCAGATATTAAATAGGCATATAAGCAATATAGGGCATATAAGGACATAGGCAGCGATGCCTTATTATAGCTAGTAATATCATTGATGTTTTAAAGAACTAATTCGATTCGAATTAAAAGTTTTAGTGCCCTCTTTAAGAGTCAAAAGTGATTGGCTCATAATTGTCCAAACCCTTCCAATCAAAATTTTAAGACAGCCATTTTTTTAGCATAGTTGAACGGTCTAGTAACTATATCTCTAGAGTTATTGGGTAGGTTACCCTCCCCCACAGTTATGTAATTTGAACGAACTTTGTGTATGGTGGTTATCAATAAGACATCTCAGCAGTATACCTATAAACACTGAGTCCGTTGATTTTGAATTAAAAATCAAGTACTTTGCAATAGGCATCAAGACATGGCTAATTGTAGAAAAAACCCAAACACTATTCACCATATTACTAATCATCAGAAATTCCCTTTTTTAATTTATCCTATTATTTTTTCTACAATCGTATAACTTAAAACCACCGTAGCTCAAAATTTATTTATTGCAGGCAATATATTGCGAAAGTCGAGGGCTGCTTTATCTTCAGTCAGTATAGCAGGGGCAAAACCAAATATTTAAAACTAAAAGGAAAGGTCTAGGTATCTACAAAAAGAAACTGAACTATGGTCCATTGCAGGGTACTTTTTTCAGTTTCAATTGTTCGAAACTACCGAAGGAACTACAACTGGTTTTTGATTTTTCGCAACTTTATCTGGGTAACTAGAGAATACTTGTACCAATAAGCCTATTTTAACGCGTTGTACTAGATTTTTGATAAAAAAAATAAGGTACCCTAAATAAAAATAAAAACATAAATAAATCGATTTAAGCTTGCAATCCGGTAATTTTGTTTAACTTTTGGTAATTCTTCAATGACTTTTTCGTTTTACTGCCAAACACGTTCAGCATCCCCTATGCGTTTGACTTGCGATGCTATCCTCAAAGCTTAAAAATATAAAAAAAAAACATACAACATTAAAACCACTACAAATAAAAATAATTAAAGAAGAATATGGAAAATTAAAAAAAAAGTATTTAAGAATAAGTAAAATATATAACGTACGATCACTGAGTAATGATTTTTCTCTTTATGTCCAATCCGAATTGAAACAGGGGCATCCAAGGTCCACTGACCTGAACCAGTTACTTCCAAATCTTTTGTTCGATCCATAATATCTCTTCGTCTATTCTGAAACACATTATTAAAAATCAATAGCCTAATCGCACTTTATTTGACCAGCTAAGTTAGTACAAAGCTAAACACTGACACAGGAATAATAAACGATGAGATGTTTGAGTTTGTGGTCAGAATTCAATTGGCTTTGCCAAACTAATTTCGGTGCCAGTGAAACCATTAATCGAAAGTAAATGTCAGGGACTTATTGATTTATCAATCGGAAATAATTACTGATATATATCTTGACCATCCAAAATCAAAATATATTAAGGAGAAAACATAATTCGAATGACTACTACAACAATCTCGACAAAGCGTTAAGCCATCCGAAACTAGCGAACACTCATCGTATCCAACTTCAAGATTTTTCATTTGTCTACCTCCCGACAGATTCCAGAAAATTTACATCATTTTGTGTAAGATCGTGGCCTAATCTGGGGCTTCTGGCCTTTCTCCTGACCCGATTTATCTTGAAGACAGGTTGAGAGAGTCACTGCAACTGTATTATATTGCAAGTGTTGTGGAAGCTCAAACGACTTCGCTCACAAGGAGTGGCCATCGGTATCTTAACACTATGCCTTGTGCCTAAAATTAGTCTCAAATAATTTATAAAAAGAGCATAGAGCATAGAGCATAGGTTCCTCCTTCTGTATTTTGTGCCCATAAATCTGCGCTATACTCAGCTAGTCATCAATGCCGTCTCAAATATTTCGAGCTTCAATCCTGACATGCATAAAGGTGGAATGGAGATTTATGACCTCCCTCTACCCCAAAAAAAATTCTTTTATTTACCTCGTAACATATATTTCATATATAATCTTCATATTTCTTTCATTTTTTCTAATGCATGGGAACAGATAGTGGGCTATGCAAATCGATTTCCAGGTACATATTTGAGAGTCATGCTGGTAACTAACGTAAATAACGGCGATGATTATTTTTATTTAGATTTAAAGTAGTGCTTGTTAGTCATTAATAAGAATCTGGTGTCACCAAAATGTAGAAATCCCTTGTTCTTAATCATGAAAAATGTACCTAATGGGGTCTGATTTCAGATTATCGAGTCTATTAGATTGTATCAGCTCTATTTCAAAATTAGATTGTTGAATAAAGAAGGAATTAGAAGCGATGAATTATGGGTTCTTAGTGTTTCCAATGTCTTCGTATGAATGTTACGGCACAATCTCACACACCCTCTAGAATAGACTGCAATGTTTTTGCTGGAATCTTGCTTAAAATATGTTCCGTTTAAAGTAATTTCTAAAAGCACTTTATAATTTCTTTTTCTAAAATTACCTCTAGGAACGTTTTTGGTGCCTTTAGGGAGTTTTTAACCCCAGTTAGGAACTTCTGGGCCTTAAGAATATACTTCAGAATATTTTTCTGAGTATCCGAAATCAAAGCACGTTGAATGCATAAAACAAGCACGGAGAGAAGAAATAGCGCTTTTCTAAAGTCACTAGCTAAGATGGAGATGATAAACTGCGCTTTTTTGAATCCAGATAGACTAGAGAGGGGGATTTAGCTCGTTCTGAGACATCGATTGGTACTGCAGGACCAATAACTTTACATGGTACATCGAGCACAAAAGTGTGAAAAATAAATATAAGGCGGTTGGATGTTGGGTGTCTGTGAGCTAAGCAGACCATTCAGAGTCCAAAAATTGCAGAAATGTTTGCGCAACATTTTCGGCACCAGTGAAATCATTAGTCGAAAGTGAATGTCAGGGTCTTGAAAATTTATCAATCGGAAATATTCAGTAATTTGCATCTGTTATAAACTAACGATTACCAAGAAATTAAATCGAATACAAAACCATGAAAAAAGATGACATACTTATAGGAAGATGCATGGGAATTTATTTGACGGGTGGAGATAAATATGCTAAAAAACAAAAAAAAAATCAGGGAACTGTATGGAACATATAAGCGACTAGAAAAATAATTGGGATATGCTCTTAGGATTCCGAGGGAGGGAGTCCTTTCGGAAGAATACTACTACTACTACTAATAACTCACTGCAGCACCAACCCACTTGAGGCCAACAAAGCTGCACAAGCTCCTCTTACATCCAAGTCCATCCGAAGTCTCACTGTGTATCCCCTCACAAAAAGGTCAGATTTCTTTACATCCTTCTTACAACCTCTTCCCACCATATTCGGGGATGGCCTGCTTTTTGTTTGTCCCTAAATGGATGATCGAAAAGAACGATCTTTGACAATCTGTCATCCTTCATCAGCAAAATATGTCCTAGGCATCTCAACCGTTCTCTCATTATAGCCCTAAAAAGTGGTATAGAACCACATTTTATGCATAGCTTGTTTTTTTAATAAGATCGGTCAAACGGGTGCCAAGACTCAATAGACAATGCCTCTGGAAAACATATAACACATCCTAATCCGTCTTCCAAAGCGCCTACATATCTGAACCATACTTGACCACTGTGATCATTATAGCTTCCAATATTCTAGTCTTCTTTGACTTATCTTCCATTTCTTCCAAACTTTTTTCAACTGATAAAAAGCATTCTAGGTCTTGTCCATCCTACTTTAAACATCTTCAATGCACCCACCATCTTTACTAATACTACTACCCAGATAAGTGAAGCTAAGCAATTTGTTCATCTCCTCATTATCCATCGTCCCCTATTCACCTTCATTTATTCCGAGTTCAAGCAATTTAGTCTTCTTAATTTTCAAACATAGTCTTGCATTTGAACCCTCAATACCTCTAAAAATTCCTTCATTTTCCTGACATATTTATCTAGGACACTGAAATCATCTGCAAAGTCTAAGCATAGAAGAGTTTTACCTTCCTTTCGAATTTCATGCTTCTCCGTAGCCTTTGCCGCGTTCCTTAGGATAAAGGACATAAAAATGATCCATATAAATGGGGATAGAACACAACCCTGCTTAACTCCTGATTCAATACCAAACCAGCAACTAGCCTCATTCCTACCTTAACCGCAAATATTGCAGAATTTGGGGGATAGTTTGGGACATTTTCTTTTTAGGTGCAATAGAATGGCAAACCTAAGGGGAAATTCGTTTATTGGTGGAAATGATGAGCTGCTACTGGAGATCCTTAAATCAACGTCTCCTAGATATATGTTGGCAATGGATAATTTTATTTTAAAGGGTTTAAAGGCTCGAAAATAGGAGTTTATTTATTTATTTATATCTGCTTATTTATATGCAATGCAGGGATCAGGGGAGTAGCTCCAGCATTTTTATTGGGGGGGGGCAATAGGGTCCATATCCAGATAGTCAAGGGGCATGGGCTATATAATAGTTATTTTTTTTAATTATTGGGGAGGGGGGGCAACTGCACCCCTTGTCCCCCTCGAAACTACGCCCCTAGCATGGATAGAACCTTCACTAAAGCTCTTCTATCGGCTGTATCAAACGCCTGTTCTTAATCTATAAAACTGAGGACTACAGGGGCTAGTGATTCAGGCATTTCTCAATCATTAATCTAGGAATGAAAATTTGGTCGACCCGTCCTCTCCCCTTCCTGAAACTCCACTGTTCTTCTCTTAAAACTTTACCTAAAGCATATCCGAGTCGAAAAAGTGTTATCATACTAAGTAATCTGCATCCTAAGAAAACCAAGCTAATACCTCTATACCGACAACACTCACTCACTCATAGTTTTAATTAAGTTTTAACTAAAACTTTTTTACAATCACTATATACTTTCCCTTTTTAAAACATGATATTCATCATCTTTAGTACTTTTTCTCTAATTTTGCAACCCCCATATCTTGAAAATTCATTTACCACACTGTCAACACCTAAGGTCTTATTATTTCTAAATCCTTTTAGTACTGTCTCTAACTCTTCTTCGCAAAAAAAAAAAGAAAAAAAATTCTTCCTTCATTATTTTCTATATCATTTCATATTGTTTCATCATGGTTTAACACATTCTCAAAATGTTTTGTCCATCTCTCTTTAAAAATTTTCTTGTCACTAATTGTAGCCCCTTCCCTATCTTTAACTGAGACAAGTGCAGATTGACTATTCCCTCTCAGATTTTTATCATGTCAATACAGTGTTTTACTATTATGCCGTCTCATTACATCTTCCAGATCTTCAACAATTTTATCTTTGGCCTCCACTTCACAACATTAATAACTTCTCTACTACTTTTTTTCTAACTGGTTGAAAAAACACCCTGAGCATTGGCTATTCTACTTTTAACATCTTAACTGCTCCCACCGTCTTTACGAATAACACTACCAAGGTAAGTGAAGCTGCCAACCTGATCAATCTTTTCGTTGCCAAACGTCACCTTTTCATCTTCACTTATTCCTAGCCTTAGTGACTTAGTCTTCTTAACATTAATTTTCAAACCTATTCTAGCACCCTGAACTCACAAAACCTCTAAAAGTTCATTCATTTTGCTCACACTTTCATCTAGGATGCTTAAATCATCAGCACAATCTAAGTCCTGGAGAGTGTTTCCTCCCCATTTGATTCCGTGGTCTCCTATTGCCTTTCCTGTGCTCCTTAAAACAAAGTCCATCAAAATAATCCATATAAAGGGGGATAGAACACAACCCTGCTTAACTCCTGATTTAACACAAAACCAGCCTAAAATTGTTAGGTACTTCCCCTTTTTCAAAAATCATGTTCGTAATCTTCCAGTAACTTATTTCTAACCTCAGAGCCACCATATTTAAGAAACTCATTTACCACACTATCAGCACCTGGGGCCTTACTATATTTTTATCCTTTTAGGCCTATTACTAGTTCTCCCTCAGCGAGTACATCTTCCGTCGAATATAGGGTATTGTAGACATTTTCATTTTCCTCTATATCTTTTCCTGCAACTCTATCTCGGATTAGCAAATTCTCAAAAGGGTCTACCCATCTCTCTTTAACTCTTCTTTATCACTAATTGTGGCCCCGTTCCTATCTTAAACTGGTACAAGTCTAGATTGACTACTGCCTCTCACTTTATTAACCTGGCAGTACAATATTTTACTTATATGTCGTCTAGCTGCATCTTCCAGATCCTCGGCAATTTTATCCATGACCTCCACATCACACCACCTTAGTTCATACTTTAAAGCTTTCTTCACTTTCTTTACATTCCTTTTATTTTCATATGATCTATCACTCAGATAATTCTTGTACAAACCCCTTCTCCTCTCTATTAAACATAAAGCTTTTTCACTAATATTCCTAGCTGCAGCCCTAACTTTCTTTCCTAAGACACCATCAGCAACTTCACAATTTTTTTTTCTAAAATTAATCCAACCATCTTCCTCATTGTCAAATATTAAACTCTCAAGTTTAGTATTCAACCTGGAAAGTTTCTCTCAAATCTTCATCATTGAGTCTACCAACATCATAACTTCCCGGGAGGTAGTTACCCTTCAGAAATTTCAGCTTTAAATTAACCCTCAAATTCAAATTAAAGTGATTTCAGAGAACAGATGGGTGCAAATTAACCTAAACGGACATACAGAACTTCCACTATTGAAATCATGTCTATTTTGAGATAAAATAAGGTGAAATCTCCGTGGTTGAACAGTGCATGAATATAAGAGTTAAATGAAGTGCATTTTTACCCTGACTTCCTAAACTTTCGTAAATATCACCTTTAGTCATCTTTTGAAGGAACACGGAGAGTTACTTGGGTCTGGTATTCTGAGCATCATAAGGGAGAGCTATAAGACGTTTAAAGTTCACTATTTACCCCCCCCCCCCCTCGCCACCACCACCAGTAGGCCTATTATGGTATGGTCGAGCCAGAGCACGGTTTACTGCATAGTACAATTTTCTATGAAAATCTCCTCGAGAGAGGTCCCGTTAAATCTTAGCTGGCAATTTTTTCGGCTAAGAAAAAGCACAACATCGCCAAATGAAACATTGCTAGTTGTACTCTTTGAATGTAAATGCTTGTAAATTTATAGTGTATAGCACGATTATTGTTATCCCTAGAAGTTATACTGGACATGGAGGATGGAGTACTTGTTGATATCTTTAGAATACCAACGTTTTAGTTAGAGAAAAACGTCTGATCCTGGAAGTAGCCATTCCATTTGATTTGCGCATTCCAATAATATGCGGGTAAAGACTTTTTTTCCCTCTGCATCAACTTTCACTTTCTCCAAATGTTTGATGTACCTATATTTGCCGCAATTTTCCACATGGCTGCTCAGCCTATGAGGGTAAATTTCCCATTTTGCGCAACAATTTTTACTCGAAAAAAAAACGCAAATAGGCCTACAGGAGGAACTATATAGAAAGTATAGGGAATTATAGAAAATATATTAAAATTTAAAGTTTTCAGAATTTTTATCTCCCTTCCAAAAGCTATTGACCGTACTTGGGCTCTTACGTAATTTTTTCGTGGAGGGAGGGAGAAAGCCTGCAATTTTTTTTTTATGGGTAACAGTTTTTGGAAAGCTCTTTCCTGAAAATTTTTATTTTTTATGATACAAAATATTGCAATTTTAAAATTTTGACCTTCCAGGGAGGGGGGCGTAAATTTTAATCATAATGTTGACTTATTACGATAGACTTCGTTCTTTTGTATATGAATCAATCCTTGTTGAAACCTTTAAATATGTATAAAACTGACTAGGCTGAGGGACACCCGGAAGAAACCCCGCTTTTTTATCTAAGAGAATTGAAGGCACTTCCCATCTTTACTTTCTCCTATTTCCCAATTTTTTTCGGTTTAAGGATAAACTGACAAACATGTTTTTGTTTATAGATATACGATAAATTTAGGTAACTACAAATTTACATTTTAAAACAGGGGGAATTGTCTTTTCCCACAATTCTAGGAAGTAAATACCGTGTTTCTCCCCCGTGGGAATCTTTGTGTCTGTATGAAACTGTAAATTTGTATGTCCTTTACATGCTTTCTTTTTAGTGTCAAGTGGCATTCTTTCGCCCCCTCTTTAAGCCATTGCTCCCCCTCATGAAAATATGGCTGGAATAGTATGAATATAAATACATTCTAACCCCACGGCTATACATAACGTATGACAAAAATAAAAAATAAAAATGAGAAAACGAGGGAAATATCAGCCCATCAGCCGAGGACAGAAAAGACACAAAATGAATAAAGCAGGTATTTCGGCAAGGACTTCCGCCAAGCCGTCTTCAGTGCTCATAAGAAAAAGAAAAACTAACCTTTTGAAGTATTTGAAAAGGCTACTAAAACAGAACAGAAAAAACACTTTATAAAAAAGACAAAAAAAGCCGTTTATTTTGGCTTGGTTTTCTGTTTGTTTGAATCACTGTTTCTTCTGCTTTGTTTGAGTTTACTTCAAAAAGTTCGTTTTTCTTTCTTTTCTTTTCTTTTTTTGAGCACTGAAGACGGCTTGGCGGAAGTCCTTGCCGAAATATCTGCTTTTGTTCTTTTAGCTTTTTTGTCCACTGGCTGATGTTACACTCGTTTTCTTGGTTATTTATTTTCTTTTACTATATTTCTTTTTGTTTGTAATAACTTAGAGCATAGATAAACCAAAAGAATTTCTAAAAATGTTTACATATGATATCAATCAAATTTCTTTTAAAAATTCCCCAATTCTGGAAAGAAAATCAAGGTTATTTGTTTGCGGAATTAATTTGCAAGAACATAAACCTTTTGTTTCAACTTAAGAGCTTAGACTTCTTTTTATTTATTTTATGACACACTAATCGCAAATAAAATATATTTTAGATGGTTTGAAATGTTCTGCGAAAATTTTAGAAGTCATAATTATCATAAATCAACATAAACATGGCTTCAGCTTTTTGTAGTTTATTTAGTGCTTAATTAGTAAAAAAAAACTTTTTTAGTAAAGAGGATTGTAAGGGTTTATAATGCATATTCTCAAATTCAACTTTAAATTCTGTCTTACGAAAATTTTGGACCAACACAACGAACATAGAGATAATGTTCAGAATTTAACAACAAAAATTTAAAATAATCGGTCGTTGCATTTATTGGTTTACTACAATACAGGCTCCTAATTTTGAAATTCAAACCTCTGAATCAGTAAATATACCGAAATAGGCTGAAAATTTAGGCAGCAAGGGAGAAAAAAGACATACATTTCAATAACAGCAATGACCAATGCGCTTCCAACGAAAAGAAAAAAAAATACGGTTTACGTACGTGTACATTTTATATAAATTACATTGAAGCCCACAAAATAACTCATAGTTACAGAACTTAAGAAATGCCATATTTAAATGCAGAAATTTAGCACAAGTTAAGGAAAATACCCTGAAGGCGAGTTGGCTATTTAATGTGTTTGATAAATCTGGATGGATTTTTTTTATAAGTTTTATTTAAGGTTGAAGGGGTTAATTTATTCATTAGCAACGTTTCTTTTTTTCTTTATATTTACGGCGATCTTTGGGCTTAGCAAAATAGTCGATAACGTTTTGATTGCCAAAAGTGTAAAAGGAAACTGCGCCATCTATCTAAACAATTAAATTGCACTGTTTTTCTATGATGTCACATCTGTTTAGGTAAACACCTTCCACTAAATTGCCTTTTGTGTCTAAAATTGACAGCGGTTTAAAAAAAAGAAGAAATTGGTGACATCATTTTAAAATTTAATACAAAAAGACAATGTTTTAACCTATTAATTTTAACTGAACCCTGTTTTCAGACCACCCTACAGCCAACACGGTGTTGAACACAGGTTGTGCAAACTATGGTGTTGAATACCAGTGTTCAGGACTTTCGGAATCTTTATTCAACTGTACTATTCTGTCGCGGATTAATTTTGAAGAACCCGTGTCCAACACGCTTGGATCCTGTAGATGAAAACGCTTTAAAGTTTCGCTGGGTTGAACACGGTGAACCTGAAAACAATTTTGGTCAAACCTGCTTAAAATGTGCTTCAAACCCGGTGCCTGAAAATTGTACTCGTCTTTGTAAAAACAAAGATAGATAAATAAAAAAAAGAAGAATAAAACAACCTTGATTCTTTGTTGTTTTTTCATCAGATTGACTTCATTAGATCTCTTTCTATAGGCACCTTTAATTTTGTCCTTGAAGTTTCATTCGCAATTCCATTAAATTGTCTAAAATATTCACTATTTTTCATCTAATTTTTTCATGTAGTCAGGCATTTTGTTTAACTGTGTCAGCTAAAGTATCCCATGAAAATTTTTTAAAAGCAAAACATAATGAAAAATATAATCTTAAACCCATTTATACATTTAGGTGATTTATGCATTTATATACCAAAATCACGTAAATTACATGCAAAAAGAAAATATACGGTTAGAAACTGTTTTAAAAAAGCAAAATAAAAAGAGCCTCATCATTCTAAAAAGCAAAAAAATATATTCTCATTCAAATTTCTTTTCAAGAAAAGCTAGAATGGAAGAAAAATAAGGAATAAAAAATGAATTGCTTTACTTACCCCTTGGCATTCTTCCAGCTCAAGCAGTCGAAATTCTAGCAACTCATTTTGATCATGCATATCTTGCAACTCGCTTTCTAATGCAATGTTGCGTAAACGGAGTCTTTCCAATTTCTTCTCATGAAAGTTAACTGGGTTATCTGATCCATCTTGAATAGGCACATATGGGTGACTTTCATGGGTCTGAATGTCTAAAAAAAATTAATAACCTTATTTAGTAGTTAGCATTTCTGGCACGCCAGATAGGGCGGACACAGTTATGAGTATTGTATGTTATTGCCAGGAGGGACATGGTGATGCGTTTTGGCCACTATCTCATTTTTGGATCACGGGAATACAGCAAAACCAAAAATAGACAAAATTTGGGACATATGTGATTCATTATTGTCAATTTTTCGAACACAGCCAATATGAGTCTTTCATGTGCGCGTCCCTTCATTCCAAAAGATTCCGATTTATTTTCAATCCAAACATCTCTTCAAGGGCGCATTAATTTATGAAAATTCCCAAATCCGTTGCACATTCAATAAATTCAAACGCACATTTTTCTTTAATGTGAAAATGGTTCACTAGTCCAGAAACTCATCCTTTTTCTGATCTAGGGCCCATTGCGCATTAGGGGCGAGTGTCTTTCCACACAAATAAATTTTAGATTCAAATTTTGTAGAGTACCTTATCTAATTGAATGAAAAAATAACTGAGTCCTTAAACTAATAATACTATCTACATTGATATGAATATAATGTTCGGGTTGCCACACTGTCAGTTTCCGCCAGTGCAACTATTAAAGTTGATTAATGGCAACGGTGTCTACTTTAATGCCTCGATTGTTCAATGTCATAACAAGTTCTCTAAAAAATTAGGTTTTGACAAATACGCACCACGCATGGTTATTGGACCTTCTGTACAGGTTGGCACGTCCGCGACGTCACTCGAAACTGTTTTTTTTCTTTTCTTGTTTTAAACAGTATATTTTCTAAGGCCACGTACACAGATAATTTTATAAAAATTCTAAGAACTATGATAGAAAATGGTAAAAATCTGAAGACTTCGTGGGGTGGGGGGGGGTCCGAAAGAGATAAAACGGTCATTAGTTAAACCTATCCATTTTTCCCCAAAAAATCCTTCTTCAAGGATTATCGGATTTATATCTAGAAAGTTTGTCACTTTCACCTGGAATCTAGGCAAATTATCGGGTTTATATCCAGAAGGTTTGTCACTAGAATTTCACCTTTTCCGATTCCAGGAGCTTGTGGGTATTCGCATCACTCCTTCTACTAATTTCAGCTCATTGTGGACTCTGTACCTGTTTCTTTTTTATTTTATTCTCTTGTGATATTTGGTTTTTACTTCGGTTTTCTAACACTTTGATGATCATTTTGTAGAATAGGTGGTGAAATAAGTTCATAATTGATTAGTTAATAATTAATTTAGTTGATATTGGTCAAATTTGATACTTTCTAATATTGATTATAGTTCATCAGTTAAAAATTGTTACGGAACTTTCGGAATTTCTTCTTTAGACCAACAACGTCTAATTTCTATTTCTAATATTTGCAATTATTATTTGTACAGTATGCTGCTTTAGCAGCTAACTAATATTAACATCTCGCAATGAACAAATAAACGTTCAAATGGGGAGTAGTCCATTTATTTAGACTATGAAAACATATTACGGTCACATATACAATACAGCAATCGTCATCAGTAGAAATATTAAAGTATTAAAATTAAAACTAACATATTTATACAAAACAAAATAAATAACTTACGATTCATTTACTAGATTTTTCTGAGAGAGTTCAAAAACAGAGTTCATTCAAAGTCTTGATACGTAGCTCGTATATACATTTTCTTCTTTAATACTGTCTAAATGTAAAGTGAACTTCCAGTGAAGGTGGCAAAGGGTTCTCTGTCTTCTAATTGTAAAAGAAATGTTGAATTTATAGTTATGCACTTGATTGGTCTCACCTACCCGTATTTACGACTCAATTTCGACGTGATACCTTAAATTAGGTATCCTTTTCCCAGACCACACTGGCTTTCTATGACGAACAAATAAACGTTCATATGGGGATAAGTCCTATCAGCTAGATAGTGGAAACAGTTACAAGCATATAGGGAGATAGACAGAGAAGACTTTGCCACCTTCATTGGAAATTCGCTTTAAATTTAGGCAGTATTAAAGAAGGAAATTTGTATATCAAGACTTTGAATGAACTCTGTTATTGAACTCTCTCAGAAAAATCTAGTGAGTGAACCGGGAGTTATTTTTTGTATAAACATGTTAGCTTTAATTTTAATACATTAGTATTTCTATTGATGACTATCGCTGTATATGTGATCGAAATAGCTAGACTTTTGTGCATGTTTTAACTGTCTAAATAAATGGAATTATCCCCAATTTTAACGTTCATTTGTTCGTCATAGAGAGGTAGTGTGGTCTGGGAAAAGGATACCTAATTTAAGGAATTACGTCGAAAATACGTCTCGTAATACTTTAAGTTAGGTTAACGATTAATAGGCGTGGAGTAATTTCGAAAAAAGACTAAGAAAGGGCCCTTTGTGACAGAAGCCTGAGTCCCCTGGAAAATCAAGGGTAGGCAATCCTTGTGCTACTACTCATATACATTGAAAATTCTCTTATTACCCAGTTCAAACGAGGTGTCACATGCCTAACAATCTTTGAAAAAGTTGGCAATGAGAGGAGCGACTGCCTAAAGCAACTGCCTGTTTTATGACTGCCTAAAAACAGGTGAGAGAATGTTGGCGTTTTTACGCTTTCATGAGCGCAGAATTTGTGTGCCAAATCTGTCATACGCTAGTCATCTCTGGTAAAATTTCTTTAGACCGTACAGTGATTTAGTACCCCATTATTAGAAATCCAACAATAAAATTGCCAAAAAAAATAAATGTTGATACTGAAAATTACTGAAAGAATACAAACAAAGACTGACAAGAGAAAGGAATAGAGAGAAAGAAAAGAGAGACGATGGCAGAGAAAGAGAGGCTAAATACTCTAATCTATGAATCCGAAAACGATCTTAGTTAAGAAAATTTTCATGAAAGCAAAATATTAAAATTTCTTCTGAAAATTCTCACCAGTGTAATCCCACTTAGGACTTTCTGATCTTCTTCGCCGTTCCTTAGTTGGCAATTTGCCAATTATTATAGACGTGGCGGCATGAATACGCTGTAGCTCCTGATGTTCTCGGAATAAATGGGCGTACATCATTTCCAGGTCTTTCCTTCCAATCTGAAATTAAAAAATATGTAATAAATAAGTGAACGCTCAAGACTAAAGTGAATTTCTGGGGATCATAGTAATCATTCTTGAAAGTCCAGATATCTTAACTTTTGAACAATTGAACGGAAATCTCACACATTTTTCCCAGGGACAGAGGAGAAGGGGGGGGTGTCCCCACACGCTCTGTTGATCGGGTGCTCCTTCCCAAAGTGGTAATAAAGTTCCAAGCATAAAGATAACAATTCTTCTAAGAAGGTGAATACTTTCGTTGTTTTTATTTATTTCAATAATGATAATTTCAGCTGGTTAGTTTCACTCTCAAAATCCAAATTTTGTGCGATATAATGGAAAATTCATCCACCCATGCATAATACCATACTTCAAGCTAGTCATTTTCGAATATTTAAATTTTGTTGAAGTATCTCTAACTGTATAAACAAAAATTGCTGGATATGGGTATTTCTGCAAGATAATATTTGCGAATAATTTGTGGAAAATACTTTGAAAAAGACTTTAAAAAGGTCTAAATAACCCTCTCGCAAACACATAAAATTATTAAATAGATTAGGATCAAGACAAAATATCATTAAGAGAATTAGTGTCTTCATGTCCATAATGTCCATGGGCGTACGTAGCTTCTTCTCTTGGGGGGGGAGGCAGCCGATACTTTGATGAAGGGCGGAGGGCTGAAGCTATAATGGCAGTTCACAAAACCTTATTGCCAGCAAGTTCTATCATACCTATGAAATCTTTATTAATAAGTTATCACCAAAAATCATAAATCATCAATAAGATTCAGCATTAATCAATCTTCTTAGCTTAGAACTAAATCTTTCCGAAACATTATGGATAATTGCTTCTTGTTTGACTTTTATTCTGTCATTCCAGCAGTTTATTTCCAGCTTTTTCAACCATCTACCTTTTATCAAATTATTTTTCAACCATCTGCTTTTTCAGCCATATCTAGTGTAAATTTGAAGTTCTATGGGAGGGGGGCTGCGGCCCCCCTTCCGTAAGCCCATGATAATGTCTTCAGTGTCACCTATATCTCGGAATGGCATCTTAATTGAAAAAAAAGAAAAGAAATGAGCATCATGCTCCCCCTAAATTTCAATCTGCTAAATTTAGGAGCATCTGAGATTCTGAAGGTACATCCTCCACCTATGACTGGATATGGACTATGTCATCAGAACGCTTTAATTAGTACAAATTTCAAAGTGAAAAGACTTAAAATTTTGTTTTTACCTCGTTTTTTTTCGGCGGGGGGGGGGGGATTCAGAACAAAATATATCAAAATCGTCCTATGTCATTCTAACCCGGGCTCTAGAATTCTGAATTTTAGGAAAAGCAGTGGTTTCAACTTTTTTGTTCCTGTAGCATGGAAAGAGGATATTCAATATTAGGTAAATCCTCTTATTTCAGTTCTTAAGTTAAATTTGCTCATCTTTAAATAAGGCACATGGTAATATACCCCTGAATTGTTATTTCAATTTTTCTTTCTCGATTTCTTCGTAAGAAGGTATTTGCTACTCTTGTAGCAATTCTGACATGCTTGTTAATAATTTGGATCATCCTTCCACATAGGGGGAAAGGAGGGGATCCTATTCTCACTAAAATAAAATGAGAAGACCCCCTCTCCTAGAAGACAATTGAGAAAACTATTTGAAATGTGTGACAAATCCTGACATTGTGGCCAGATATATATATATATATATATATATATATATATATATATATATATATATATATATATATATATATATATATATATATATATATATATATATATATATATATATATATATATATATATATATATATATATATATATATATATATATATATATATATATAATAAAAAATAACTATATTCACTTACAGAAAAACATACAGAATATTTGCTATATTTAAAATAACATAGCCATAAGCGCAGCTGGAATCAACTGAAGTTTGGTTAACGGATAATAATCGAAACACACAAGCGGGAACCGCAGTCCCATATTTCGTGACAATAGAATATTAAATTTTAACCATGCAAAATATAATGACGGTTCTTCCTCTTCTTTTTTTGTTCTCTTTCTTTGCTATGCTATTAGCATGAGGGGAAAATATAAATATATATTATTTTTTTTTTACAGAACATTAATTTTAGTCATATGTCGAAAGTATTAGATTGCACGTGTAAACCAAAGACAGTTTCAAATGTCTCTAATATAATGTCTAACATAATACCAACTAGAAATCATTTTAAAATACCTTCATCAATGTGCTACATGATCTGTGTCTGGTGTATGCAAAAACCACTTTGCTTCTCAAACCCTGCCTTGTTAGCACTTCTAAGACCTTTCAATCAGTCCATGGTAACGAATTGTACGCAAGCAGTGACTCGGCCCAATAGTAACCGAAATCAAACAGTTAGTTGTTATGATTTTGATAACACCTAATACCTCCAAAGAATTGACATTTTATGCTGATTCCAAATACATAAAATGCACTAAGTTTCATTTTACCCATCAAAACTACAGACCTGAAAAAATTTGCCTGATTTTGGACAAAGGGAGAAACACAGCCAAAAAGTCAAACGATCTTAACGAAAATCATACCATCAGATTCAGCATGTCGAAGACCCCTACCGTAGAGGTTTCAAGCCCCTATCTACAAAAATGGGCAATTATGTATTTTTGCATGAAGAAAGATGATGGATGTATGTTTACTTGTTTCTTTGTTTTCCCCAGGGGTGATCGTATCAGACTAATGGTTCTGGAAGATCGGGAGAGGGCTCATTCGAACAAAAATTACAAGTTCTAGTACCAAAAACATTGAAGGGTAACTAACCCGCTCTAACGTCCCTTTTTCCTCCAATGCCGTGTGATCGAAAGTTTGAGATAGTCATTTGGTTCAGCATAGTTCAAAGGCCCGATAACTATATCTCTGGGGAAGATAAGACCCCCACAGTCCCTGGAAAAAGGGCTATAAGTTATGCAAGTTGCTCATTTCTTACATTGCGAAATATACAGAAATTTTCCGAGGGTGTTTTCCACGGAGGGGGATTTCAAAACAATCAGAAATTAAATTAAAAAATTAAAAAGTGTTTCCACTGAAAGTAAGGAGCAGCGGTAAAAATTAAAACGAACAGGGAAATCATTCCGTAAACGAGGCGGTCTGCCCTCTTCTCATTCCCTCGCTCTTTGCACTAAAGTTGAATTTTGGCCCCTATTTTTGAAGAAAGACTGCTCAAACACAAGGGCCGTTGAATTTGAATGAAAAGTATTTTTAAAAACTTTAGACTTTAGCTTAAGGAGCAAGGGATTGAGGAGGAGGCTACCATAGCCTACAGAATAATTTCTACTCGTTTTAAGTTTTAATGTTGCTCCTTAGGTTCAATTAAAAAAAAAACTTTTTTTTTATTCTTTTTAACACAAGTACCTGTTTATCGCTCGGTGTCTGAGCTGCTGAGAGACAAACTACACAAAATACATTAATACGACAAAATACAGATAGTTCAAGGGACAGGGGCCCACGCCCCGACGCAAAATGCCTGATTCGATTAGTATTTTTTATATCAAATTAGTATATAATAAATATGATAAACAAAATATCACTTATTTTAAGTAATATAATTAAGTAGCAAAATTAACTAGAATACTTAATATTAATTCAACGATGGTCGTTAAATAGTGTGATTTGACAAATCAACATTATTATTTGTCCTCAGAAAGCTCAAATAGTCAACAGAAAGACATCACCAGTTCATAAATATATATATATATATATATATATATATATATATATATATATATATATATATATATATATATATATATATAATTTAATGATAAAAGAAGGGACTCAGTCAGAGATTGGTGCCGAGAAAGCTCCATTACTCCATTAAGGCTTGTATTGCCAACAAATTTAACTAAATTTCAAATCAACAACATGAGACGAAGTTGAGCTTAACTTCCAGTTGTTTTTATTTTTGTAAGAAACTTTACGGGAATTTATTGTGTTTTGTTTCTATTTTTCCTGATAAAGTCCCATTTTTGAATTTGGCAACTGAAGTGAACTAAAATGAACCCTCCGTTGAGATTTTCCTATACAAAGCTAGAAATTAGAATCAGCTACAATTCTATCTCCATAGAAAGTGTATTATTGTTTTTATAATGCAATCCATTTATATACCATCTTCAGATGCTTCCTTTATAGCACAATACTATCTCCGCAGAGATTTTATTGTTGTCCTTTACTAGAGATTTTATTAGTCAATTAGGTTCTTACAGGTATATATTCCTCAGATATATGACGAAAAAAAGAGGTATTTTAATGGTCGGGTATTAGGTAGATTAAGTTCATTGCCTGGCATCATGGGTGCAGCAGCGGCTGCAACCTAGCAAAGGGCGAATGGCGGCACATGATAGGCAAAATCTAATAAATGGATGTTTAATGAAGCTGCTTAGTGACGAATATTATCTAAGTCACACTGGTCTGAAAATAGTAATTTTTATTTAGATTAAACAGAACAGTTATTTGTAATTACGCCACGAAATTTTTGTGAATTTCTCTCAACTGGGCCTGAAATCGCTCAAAGATGAGGTTAAGTTTAAATAAAAAGTGACCATTGACATCACCATTTTCGGAGGTTTACATTCCCCCCATCTTAAAATCAACAAGGTAAATTACATCTTTGAATGGGTAGCAAAGATGTGTCTTTTTTTTGTTTTTTGTTTTCCAAAAGTAATTCTGTAGAACTAGTGGTTAAACAACATCGAAACATGGTTAATCTAATCGAAAATTCAAACATATAGTGCCTTTTTAAGTAACGAAAGAGACCACGCCGAAAACGATGTCGTATTCAGCAACAACAATGCTGGCCCAAACAGGGTGAAAATGTAAAAAAATACAAATTCTGAAAGAGCCAACTGATTTTTTTACAGCCTAAAACTTTTTTTAACAGATTTACAGTCCCCTGTTTTGAGAACCGAGGAAAATCATATTTTAGCATTGGTACCAAGACTATTGTATAGCGTAAATTTCTCTTTGTCTTCTAGGTGTGATTGAATCGAATGGGTGGCTGTGGATTTTCAGAGAGAAAAAATGATAAAAAAAAATAAAACGAAAGTAAAGTGTATTTACTCTATGCACACACAAACCACGCACCAGGTATGTCTAAAAAACTAGTACAAACAGGCTGACTGATGATATTTCCCCGTATTTCCAGTATTTAGTTGCCATTGTTTACTTCTCAGGCAGGAAAAACGATCAGAGCTAGCCCTACATGCAATGACACTTAACCCTAGAATACTGCCGCTTCGTAATTCTACGACCACCTAACTGTTTTTTTAGATTCCGTGCACAGTGTCATATAACAAGACAAAGCTTCAAGTAAATTCCTTTCCGAGAGGCCAGTTATCGGGCAACTTCAAACTTGAAAGGATTCCTGCTCGTTTCCGAGATAACGAGGGTAAGTAGTAGATTTTACGAAGCGACAGTTATGGTGTTTTTTTTTTGTTTTTTTTTTTTGCGAAAATTTGAGCTTGTATATTTAGTTTTTTCTTGAATTCGTGTCAGTCTTCTTGTGACAAAAGCTGTTGAAATTCTAATTTCAATATGTGCATAGTTAGGAACTTTCACGTGTCCTCAGGCGCCTGAACGTTACAGTCACTACTCCTTTTCGTCTCTTTTTCTTTTCGTTTTGTTTTTCATTTTAGATGGCTTCTAGAAGGTTTACAGGAAAACAGACCCAATAATTACTCTATGCAAGCGACAAAGAGGGTAGCATCTCAACTCTTAGTGACTCTGAAGAAGATCTAATCGGGGAAAATCTGGAGGATTTGGAAAACAGCAAACTCCGATGAAGATTATGTAAGAAAGGCGTTCTGAACGGAGTTCCATGTTTTGCTTTGACCAGGAGCTTACCCTTTTTTTATGCGTCTCAAAACGAAACGAAATGGTCGTTCTGTTGTCTACAATGCACGAGAGACCTTCTTTAGCCTACCCAAGTCAAAACCGGAATTCATCGAGCACCACAACTCAACTAAAGGTTGTGTTGTTACCTTCGACCAAATGTGCAGCGACATGTCCTGTTCGAGGAAAACTAAAAGGTGGCCCTTATGTGTATTTTATGGGCTCCTAAACATCACTTCCATTAGCTCTTATGTGATAATCAGTTTGAACAGCGGAAAGATTGGATGGAAGCCTCCTACAAGGAAATTCTACATGAAGGAACTCTATATAAAGGTAGTGCAGTCTCGCGTACAGTAAAGGCTCTTGGGTAAACGTTTGAGTCGCTCAGTCCAAGAACATATCGAAGGTATCGCAGGAATTGCTAGTCCTTTTGGAAGCCCAACATCGCAGGACCAGAAACGAAAGTTTTGCTCACTCTGTCCCTCAAACTCCATAGGATGACGACCACCTTTTGTACCAAGAGTGTTTTGTACCTCAAACTACTAAAACAGCTATCTGGTAATTCTGCTCCCCAAGTTTTTGAAGTCATACGTGATCTTTCTTCCGGCAAAAATAGCACAATTCTACATTTTTATATATAGGAGCTTAAAAATTCTACAGTAGGGTTCTCTGGTACATTGAATCTGATGGTGTGATTTTTATTAAAATTTAGGGGGTGCTTACCCCCTTTTTCAAAAATCAGTCAAATTTTCTCAGGTTCGTAACTTTTGATGGGTAAAACTAAACTTGATGAATCTTAGTTATTTGGAATCGGCATAATAATTTGATTCTTTTGATGTATCTATTGATATCACAATTCCGGTTTTTAGAGTTTCGGTTGCAATTGAGCCGAGTCACTCCTTGCTTACAGTTGGTTACCACGAACTGTTTGATATCCAGTAAAAGAATATTAATTACACATAGGTCGATCAACTAAAGTTGTCAACTTAATTAAATACTTGCTAAATATATTAATTTGAAGTCATTTAGCTGGTACTTACAGATTCCCCTAATAGAAAAGACAGCATCTGTATGAAACTTCGGGTTTTTCTAGATACCATAATATTTTGACTTACAGAGATTGTTTTATTTTCTTTTTCGTAGATGGGGCGATTGCAGTAATCTAGTAAATAGCGAAATACGGCCCAAAATATCCGGAAACTTCAGACGCTTTTAAAAAAACTGGCTAGTAAAAATAATTGTCATTTAAAGCTGATTCAGAAATGGTAACTATTATTTCGATTAATCGTAATAGTAAAATGTTATGGCAAAAACAAATTTGTAGGAAATTCGAAAAAGGAGCCTAAAGCCCGTCGAAGATGACCTCAGATCGAAATGAAAAGCGCACCACTGGAATTGCCACGACCAAATTGCCTATGAGGAGAATTAAAGACCCCCACCCCCCAACTTTAAAAACGTCGGAAATCCCTTTTTGGATGGGAAGCACCGATGTCTCCTTTTCTCTTCTGATTTTTCTTTCTTTCTTTCTTTTCTTCGCTGTTAGTGGAGCGCTGGAACATCATGGAGAGCTGTTTAACGGTTCATTTCGAAAGATAACTTCTATATTTGCGTGCTTTTTTTTTATAAATTCCACTTGATACGCTATCAAAAAATATCATATTCCTCCAAAAAGGGGCAATTTGGGTTCCATTCTTAGAGTGGAAGAACTGGGAAGTAGAAAAGGGTACCATTCCATGGTTGAAAACCCTGGACCTGAGGTTTAAAATCCCCCTCTTGTAAACTACATCTCCCAGCCCCCTAAATAAGTTTTATAAATCGTATGTTGTCTATCAAAACTAGCAGGCTAGTAGAGACATGTTTAATGGCTAAATTCAAAGCTCTTGATCATATCAGCGTGCTATTAGTAGATTTATATCTGAAAAGAGCATAAAAAGGGGGCATCCAAAAGTGGAGTCAATTTGTAAAAATTTAGATGGGTGGGGGCAAAATGTATTTTTAATATCGAAGGGAGTCAAGTTTGTCGTTTTTTTTCAATATTTTCAATGAAAATCCAAAAAGGCATTTGTCAATGAGAATACCCCCCAAAAAAACTTATCTTTCAAAATATTGGGGAGGGTGGGTGGTAATAAAAATATAGGGGGCCACCGATGGAACTTCAAGTTCTATCTTTTTGCCATAAATTTCTAGCACGTAATAAAAGAGTGATTGGGAACAGCCAAAAATTATAAACCAAACCCTGTTACACAAGACGTGATGGTCCGGTGGTTAGGACCCTTCCTTAAAAGGCCGTAGTAACCAGTTTTCGAATCTTCGTTATGACAAATGTATATATATTTTTAACTTGGTTGTCACTTTCTATCGCCCGACAAACGACGAAGAAAAAAGAAGAAGGAGGATACAAACAAAGGAGACACTTCAGTGCTTCACATGCGAAAAATCTATTTTTCTTGTTGTTGAAGATGGGGGACTGGGGTTTCGACCAAGGTAATTCTAACGGCACAATTCTCATTTCTAATGATCAGTTTCCCTAAAAAATTCCTCAAAATATTCCATTTGGGGGGGGGGGATTTCCTAGAAATATTGTCCGCACAGCGGGATTCCCCAATAACCTTACAAAGGATCAGAAATTATATAAAAAAGTATTTCTTCAAATGAAAGTATGCTAAGCCGCATTTTTCAGGCGGAATCGAAGGCAGAAAACTTTCTGGGGGGTATTCGCAGCGAGTATGGAATTGTCCGGTGGTAATTTTCCGGCGGAAGAATATTATGGGGGAGAAACTTTCTACGGCGGAATTTTTCTTGGGGAGGATTTTCCACGGGATGGGTTTCCTGGGATTATTTGAAAAACGATCATAAGCAATGTTTTCTACTGAAAGTAAGGAGCAACATTAAAACTTAAAACGAACAGAAATCATTCCGTATATGAGGGTGGCTACCTCCGCCACAATACCCCGCTCTTTACGCTAAAGTTCGTTTTTTGTTTTTTTATTTCACAGGTAAAACGATTGAGTAACAATAGATTAGGATAAGAAATCTGAACATGTTAGTATAAAAAAAAAATTCGTCTTTTTATGCTCATCTCAAGGATCAATTACTTATCCATTACTAGAGGGACTTTGTATCTGAATATTCTACAAGTCAATTTTACATGATGCATTACGTTAGCGAGCAAAAAATAGCATAGGGTGAGAAGAAGATATTTCTTATCTTTTCAATCAAGAGAGATTAGAACCCATGACTGATCATTATAAGTGCATATTTCAAAGAAATCTATCTTTTAATTGATTGTCTGGAAAAGTGAAAAAGGGCCTTAAGGTGTGTTATTCTTCTGTTAGATTTCATTGTGCTTCATAGATGTTCTGTCTATAGCATCTATACAGTGTTTGGGATGCATAAGATAAAACACACGTCACTATACAATGTACTCCAACTCTACTCCAAGGGGGATGCCAGAAATACCCCTCTACCCAGCAAAATAAGTAGGGAAACCTGCTTGACAAAACAAACTTTTCGACTAATGCTTACTGAAGACATTTAAAATCGCTTTAAGCAGCTATGACACTACGTACGTAATTTTCTATACTAATTGATTAGGTTACTTGTTTTCACACTTGAACAAGCCCCTTCATACTAGGTTAACATAAAAATTCATGAAAATGTGATAATTATCGTCTAAAATCATTCCAATCATCATAAGCAAACTATTCAAAAGTTAAAAATATGGAATGGAGATGGTGATTTAAGCTATAAAGTGTTAAAGGCTTTCTATGAAACTGTGTAACTTCTTCAGTAGCGTCAGTTCACAAAAACTTAGAGGGCTAGGGACAAGGTCGTATCCAGGATATTTGTTTGGAGGGAATGTTATTTTTTTTTTCGGGCGATAAATAAAAGTTCAAATTTTTTCAGGGGACTGGATACAAAAAAAAAATTTACAAAATGCATGAAAAACTATTTATATGCATTTTTGTTATTTTTTTTTACAAGGATGTACCCCCGCCCCCCGAAAAATCGGTGGGGGGGTACAAACTGGCAACAGCGCCTCTGGATATGGCCTTGGCTGGTGGACAAATGTATTTTCCGAAACCTAACGGGAAATTTGTGTTGTTTGTTTTCGCTTTTTCCAATAAAAATACCAAAAATATTCAATGAAAATACATAAAAAAAAGGATATTAGAAAGATACCCAAAATCTAGGGGATGTAGACAATCCAGGAGGGCAGATGCCTCCCTCGAGGTGACGCTTCTGAATTTATTTTTAAAATTATTGCTCATCCAGAACTTCCCATCGACGGTCATCCAGACCTTTCCATAACATAACACAAATTTGCACAACATAAAATGTTATTTAGAACTTGAGTCTACTTAGCTTTGTCTACGTTACGGGCAAAATTTGCTCTGTGAGATAAAATAACGTAACGTGAAGTTTTTTTATTTTGCACAGCACAATTTTTGGTCTGAAAAGTTCTTAAGTTATACTAGTGCAAAAGGCTCTACGGTGTAGTGTGAAAGGACCATAACTGGAAATGATATGTATTCTGAACAGTTTAAAATAGTTTAAAATACAATTATGTTAATTCCTAAAAGGTATCAGCAATTGTTTATTTTCAATCTTAAAATAATAAAAGAGAAAGCGTTTAAAATATGTGTTGTTTTCAGTAAAGTACAAATGACTAGGAAAATTGCCCTTGATTTGAGCTAGGCCGTGGATGTCACAAACAAGTTGCCACCCGATGAAAAAAAAATGACTGGATTCTTGGAAAATAAATCACTAAATTAGCACATAAATCACCAGATTATTGAATAGAAATCACTAGAATTATAATACCCTTTATCTTTGTAATTAATAATTGTTTTGTTTCTTTATCATGTTCTATACAAGCGCACCTGCAGGAAGGGGGAAAATTACCCCCTAGATGTGGAAAAAGATCTTTAGATTGACGTTTTGTTTTTTTCTCAAGCGAAAATATCCCTTGAAATTTTGAAAAATGCCTTTTTTTTTCATTTTTATACAGAAAATATAACGGAATACTTCCTTCCTGCCTGTATTTTCCGGAATCGGTATCATTGGCTTATACCCCTATCAGCGAAAATTGGTTATTGGTGATCTAATCAAAATATTTGCTTTTTCTTTTGAATCTATTTTGTTCGTTGATTCAAAACCTTATTTTTTTCAAAAAATATAGAAACTGTTTTCTTTTTACTCTAATTGAGCTGGCAAAATTACTGGGACACCAGCGACAATTTTGAAAATGGCCTTTTTATAATTCCATCTATAAAGTTTGTCCCACCCTTCACAAATTTCGATAAACATTGGTCTTTTTCTTTAAAAAAAAAAATTAGGTACTTGTTAACTATACGGGAAATACCCAAGAAGTAAATTTAAATTAATCCTAATGAAATATGCCAAAATATGATGAAAATAAAATACTTTAGTTCATATTTAATAATATAATTATATTATAATAATATAATGTGGGCTATATATTTGCATATTAAGGGGTTTGGGGGTATATTAACCTAGCCTTAACCCTACCCCCCTAATGTGAGAATATGTAGCCCAAGTTATACAAGTCCAATGCATTCTGTCACCCGTTATTTGTCTTTGTGGCTATGAAACTGGTTTTCATAGATCGTGCATTATTTTTATTATCCTTAGTATACTTTCATCCCCAGACCTATCCACAGGGGCTGCGTGGGTCATTCTAAATCTAAAGGTATGGTTTTGGAACCTTTCAACTATGCTAAATGCAATGGATATCTCAAACTTTCAATTGAACAAATTTCAGAGAAAAAATGGAGGCGGGGGGGGGGACTAGTAGCCGTCCGATCTTTTTTTCAAATAAAATGGACACCAGCAATTTTAATTTCCGTTCAAATGAGCCCTCTCCCGATGTTCTAGGACCGTTGGTTCGATACGATCGCCCCTGGGAAAAATAAAAAAACAAATTAACACGCGTTCGTGATTTTTCTTCTGGCAAATAGTACAAAATTCAACACTTTTGCAGATAGGGGCTGGAAACACCTACAGTAGGGTTCTCTGATACACCAAATCTATTGGTTTGATTTCAATTAAAATTCTTTAACTTTTAGTGGGTGTTTCCTCCCTCTTTCAGGCACATTTTCTCAGTTTCTTAGCCTTTTATGGGTAAAACTAAGCTTAATGAATCTTATATATTTGGAGTAAACATAATAAGCCAATGATATATCGTTAACATTAAAATTCCGTTTCTAGAGTTTCGGTTACTATTGCCACTCCATTCTTATAGTTTGTTACCACAAAATGTTTGATATGTTAGCACAAAAATCCAAAAACTTGAAAAAGAATAGGACTTTAACTGCGGTTATTAGATGTTTCTATTACAAATAAGAGAATTTGGAGAATTATTTGGAGTTTCAATTTGATATTAAAAGTGAAGATTAAAACCATAAGACAATTCCCAGAGAAGATACCTCCCCCTTACTTTCAACCGATTTCAATCAGAAAACTACAAGATTTAACGGTACTTTCCCATTATATGGGCCTTTCTAAAAAGTCAAGTTTGGTTATACTAATGAAATAAAATAGGATGAATATATAATAGTTTATAAACGAATTTGGGCTATATATTTGCACATTACGGGGGTGGGTGTGGAGGGTAAAGTATTGCATATATTAAATACGTAACCTAGCCTAACCTAGGTACCTTTTTCTCCCCCTAAAACCCAAAAAACAACAGTTTAAATATTGTTAACCTATTGAAAAACACGCTATGTATTACATTACTATTTAGCGGACTCTTGAATTAACCCGTCAAAAACGGATTTTTCATGACTGGTCTCCTTGTAAAGGCCCATATAATGGGAAAGTACCGATTTAACCTATCTAGTTATATTACGAATCCTATTATAAAAAGCACCAAGTCCTATTGTCCTTTTTAATGATTTCTTTTTATCATTTAGAAAGTTATATTTAATCTATACCTACCTTCTCTAAGGATATCGCTCTGAGGTCTGTATCTGATATCGACATATGGTGGGAAATCGGAAGTTTCAAAGACAAAATATTTGCATAAATGCTAATCTGGAACATATTAGGAACTATAGTGAATCACTATTTTGAATATTTTTTTTAAATCAGCTTCCTGTATAATTTATTCGATTGAATCATGAATCTACACGCTATATTTTGAAAAATCACTAGATTTTTATGGTCACTACGCAACATAAAAAAATTACTAGAAATAGTGATAAATCCCTATGGGTGGCAACAACCCTGCGCACAAACAGAACCGGAAAAGATTGGGCCAGGCTGAAGATATAAAGATAAGCATAAAATGACAGACAAAATGCCACATTCAGTTGACAGCCCCTTGGCATATTAGTATGGCAATTAGTAGGTCAACGTGACAGCATTTGTTTACTAAGGAATTTAACGGTTACAACATAGTGGATGATGATGTACATCATTCTATCATAATAAAGCGGAAATTCGTGATGCACTTTTAATGTCTTTTGTAATTTATTTCCCATTAAATCTCCAAGGTAAAAGTACTTGAAACTGTATTTAATATTCTATTGTGCTATGTTAAAGTGTGGATGTATCATCTTTCAGTGAAGCTTCAAGAAGGTATTTAGTTTTAATCTTATTTTTACTGTTGTTTTCTTCCTGATCCTCTGTGCTTCATTGCCAGGCAGAGAGGGATCTCCAGGCCAGGGTTTACTTGTCGGGTATTGGAAACACACCCAAAAAGTGAAGTTAGGTTAATCTTATTGAAAAATAACAAAACATGATGATAAAATAATACTCAAGAAACACAATTAGGGAAACGTAGCCTAACACAGGAACTTTTACAGTCACTAGTCTTCTATATTATAAAGTATAGCCTATATTATGTAATAATAAGTGCATTAATAAGCCTCATCCAGCAATGCAAACTTAAAGTAAATATATTTTAAATTATTTGAATAATTCATAATTTATCCCTCATTGTCAAAAACGATTTGCTTTAATTTTGTTTTATTTTGATGGTATGGCGGGGCCCTTTCAAATGATTGCACCCATTCACTCTAATCTCTCTTTGTCCGGCCCTGCCCATTCCCATCCCTAATGTGCAAATACGCAGCCCAAATTATACAAATCCAATACATTGTATCATCCATCACTTGTTTTTTTGCTATGAAACCGGTTTTCTGAGATGTAACCTAAGCGTAATTCTTGAATGTGTTTCCAATAACCGACAAGTACCCAGGGTCTAAAAAAATCCCGAGACTTTTCCAACTTTCCCTGGAATTTCTTGGATTTCCTGCATAAATGACCTTTTTGGTGGCTTTCCCATTTAGACCCCCCCCCCCATGGGCGCCGCCATGCCCCCCTGAAAATTTGGGACAATAAAGTAATCATAAGGAAACCAAAAGAAAAAAAGCAGAATATGGAAAAACCATGGAAAAAATGTGTGTTGCCCCGTTGTTGACTGCCTACCAATAGATTTTGACCCTATAGTAAAAGTGCAAGAGCCTAACTATTTATAACATTTAATCAACGAATCAGCTTTTTATGGTAGTCCTATATATGTATTTATTTATTAGTAATTAGTGCAGTTATCTGTACACAAGAAACATCGTATAATTATAGAAAAGACAAGGAAAACAATTTAATAAGGGGAAACTTCAGTAAAAATATGTCGTAAACTTTTGCTTGCATTACAAGAGTACCCATGAGGTGATACATAAGTTATTATAGTCAGTAATGTTTACTCTGAACATAATTCTGCGAATTTTTACATTTTCCCCCTTAATGGATGCGTTTTTTTGTGTTTTATTATCATTTATCTATTTTTCTTTAAGTGAATTCATATATCTAATTGTCGCCTTGAAAAAGATATAATTTTTACAGTTATGAAGCATAAAGGTGTCGAATATATTGGTTTTTGGTATTCAAAATTAAATTAAAAATATTGAATTAAAATTTGTTATTTGATTTTTAAATCTTAGTTTTAATGTTTCACATTGAACAAACTACTTTGATTCTTTTTATAAGCAATTGAGTCTAAAGGCGTAAAGGCATTAAATATTTTGGTGTTTGATAACCAAGTTCAAAACTGTCGATATTGTTAAAAAATTTCCGTCCAATGCTTCAGCATTGCTCAACAGAACTGAATGCTGAGAGTTTATACCTTAGTTTTTGTAAGTAGGCTATTGTTTTGTGTAATTTTTTGTTAATCAATTATTTTTTCCATTTTTATATACTTTTACTTTAATTGACATACTTTTTTCATTGTCTTTAGAAAATTTTTTCTTGCTTAATCTTCATTAAATAAATAAAAAAAAGTTTTTTCAACTGAAAGTAAGTAGCAACATTAAAACTTAAAACGAACAGAAATTATTACGTATATGAGGGGGGGGGGGGTTCCCCCTCCTCAATACAAAAAAATCGGTAAGGAGCGAGGTGTTGAAGAGGGAGCAACCCTTCTCATATACGTAATAATTTCTGTTCGTTTTAAGTTTTAATATTGCCCCTTACTCTCAGTTTTTTATTTAATATCTGATCGTTTTTTTTTTACTAACGCCAGGATACCTGGCTCCACCTCCACGGAAACATCCCCTCCCCACAGAAATATTCTCTGGGCAATTCAATCCTGGCGAAAATTTACCCCGGACAATTACCCTTAACATCTCCACGCCTAAGATTGAATCGGTAAAGAAAAAGCAAGACATAAAGAAATTTTGTATAGGAATCCTGGCAAATTCACCAGGTGTAAAATCCTCTCAGCAGAAAATTCTTCCTCCCCTTGCCACCCGACAAGTGTATGCATATCCCCAATAACAAATAAAAAAATATGTTAATTTTATAACTTAAAAACTTTTCCCCAGGGGCTGTAGGGGGTAATTTTATCTCCAAAGACATAGCTATTGGGCCTTTCAAGTAGGCTATGCTGAAGGAAAAAACTATCTCAAAATTTTTATCAGACGATTTTGGGAAGAGGTGGCGTGGGAGGGGGCCTAGTTGCCCTCCAATTATTTGTCACTTAAGAAGGGCACTAGAACCTTTCATTTCGATTAGACCGAGCCCTCTCTCGACGGTTTAGGCCCACTGGGTCGATACGATCACCCCTACGGAAAAAAAACGATAACAAAAAAAATAAATAAACATGCATCCGTAATCTTTCTTCTGGCAAAAATTAAAAAATTCCGCATTTTTGCAGATATGAGCTTGAAACATCTACAGTAGTGTTCTTTGATACGCTAAATCTGATGGTATGATTTCCATTAGAATTCTACGACTTCGAGGGGGTCTTTCCCCCCTTCTTAGAAAATCAGGCAAATTATCTCAGGTTCGTAGCTTTTGATGGGTACAACTAAACTTAATGAAACTTATATATTTGGAATCAGCAAAATAAGCCAATTCTCTGGATATATCAATTGGTATCAAAATTGAATTTTTTAGAGTTTCAGTTACAATTAAGCCGGGTCGCTCCGTACTTACAGATCATTACCACGAACCATTGGATTACCCATCAAAATCCAAACAGACATCATTGAAATACGAAGTATTTTCTTTTTCCTTCGCTATTCTATTTTTTTAATGTCTGAATATATAAGGGATTTAATTACGAGGGGGAGAACTGTCCTGATATGAAACAGGTACATTTTACATGTCTGTTATAAAATCAAAACGTGGTATCTATGCAGGCAGGATGATTTTTGAGTATATCTACTCCTTCTGTAAACTATTCAAAGGTATAGGAAATTGCATAAAGAGAAGTCTATATCTGTTATAATCTACGGAAGCAATCTTTCTGTAATTTTGGTTTGAGTTTGATTTTCTGTTAAGACTAAATGCAGATCAATTAAGGACATTATTGGTTAAATAAATTAATTTATTCGGAATTTTTCCTCGCTATTTAAGCTTTACTGTGTTTCATCTTACTTTCCGTACGACATAGTTGTCTTTTTTGCTCGTGAGTGCATTCCTACGGGTATTTAAAAATAGACACAATTCTCCGTAAAAAAAATACTAACACTTATTCCCTTCCATCTAACCAGCACTACTATTTTAGCATTTGCCCCCCCCCCTGGAAAATTTTCTGCCGACGCCCTTGTCCCCCCCCCGCACCCACTGATATATCACTCCCACACTCATACAATTTTCAGCTGATGTGCATGTTCACTGTATGTGCATCGTTATCATTCACGTGGGTCGAGTTTTTGTTTTACTTTAGGAGGTGAAAAATTGGTATTTACTCGGTTTAAGGCTAGAAGTGGGGCTGTTGAAGAGGAAACATGTTAAGAAAACAATTCTATCTTCATAATATGCAGAATAATTGTAGCTACACATTTTCATTGCAATTCTACTATGCTTTACCCAGAATCACCTAATGTGCAAATATGTAACCCAAACTACATATTTTCCATGTGTTTTTCCGTTTCTTGATTTCGTCACAGTTGATTCGATTTACGGGTACACCGGTAGGAACAAGAGTGACGCATGGCCAAATCCTTGGGAAATATTTAATTCGAGCTATGTGTTTTTACATTCGGGGGGAGTGCAGTGGAATTGCAGTCGAAATGTGTTAACTACAATTTTTCACCATATTATGAAATTAGAATTGTTTTCTTAGCACGTTTCCTTCTCAGCATCCCCAATTGTAGGCTTATATCCAATAATCCACCCACGCCACATAGTATATAATTAAGAAAATTAAAGTCTCTATGCAAAAAAAAAAAAAAAAAAAAAAAAGTAAAAGAATCAGAAAATTTCGCTAGCTAATTCCCGCATGCGTATGGCTGTACTAGTGACGACATAAGATGTCCATAATGTTGTTTCTCCAATGTCAGTAAACTTCTAGTAGCTAGCTAAGGAATTGAATACCTTTTTTGTTTCTCTTTTTAGAGCGTTGGGAACTAACCTTGTGGTTGATTAGTTCCCTTGGAAACAGGTGATTTTATTCTTTTTTTGTAATAACATTTTTTAACGTAAAAACATAGCAGGGACGTTTGGAAAGGGGCCTTGGGGTCTTAGAGTACCAATGCAAAATTTGTACAGTGGGCAAAAGTTATAAGACATTTCTTTTTTTACCGAAAAATTATATTCCCTCCTTTTCACACGATTCTTCAGTTGTTCACACATTTGGTGAACAACTCCTTTTCACACATTTGGTTAATAAGGGGGGAGGTGCCCATGATCTTAATAAGATCCCAATAAACAAAACACAACTTTTATGTGGTTTTATTTCAGTGGTTTTGCGAATATTCGGCGCGCAATATACCTTAATCGGAGGATCGGGGGAGTCATTAAATTATGTCATCAATTTAATGACGTAGCCACCCTATGATAGAGTGACTCCTTAGTGGACACGCGCCCAGAAGAGGGCTTCCAGACGCGGCTCCAAGATTATGATGGACTCTCCGTATACTTTTCATATAGTGTGCCTTTTATCCGCTGTTTTGACAGGAATAAACCCTATGAAAACCTGCCACCTGAAACAAATCACACAAGGGGCTGTTCTTTGGGAGTACATTTACTGCTTTTATTTCTTTTTATAAAAAACTTTAGCTTTTACAGCTTTAGGTAAACCTGAAGATTAGCGGCTCTCCAGAAGGAGATATACTTGGACAAAAAGAGGTATTTTTAGACTGTTCATCTTATGTTCATTTTCATGGTCGTATTTGCCTTTTTGATAATTCATCTACAGCCTCTCTCCCCTATATAGCCCGATGATATATACAAAACAAAAATCAACAAAAATGGTACCATGAGATTCCTTGTTTTATGCTCCTTTTCAACATAGTAGTCGATACCCTGATAATGCACCATCCTCCCCTTGATCGACGCATATATAACCTTCATAATATATTTTTTTTTTCATTGATTGATGCGTTGCAAAACCAGTTAGACCTACTCTTTGTAGACTCCAAATATCCATTTTAGCTTGAGTGATTATGCTGAATATTGGATAAAAATTAAAAGCATAACATTCAGCCAGTCCAATAACCCTATTACGGAAATTTCAAGTTCCTACGCGCAAAAAACACGAAATTTTACTTCTTTTTTTTGTGAAATTAGATAGCCTGTGCGTATCTATTTATTTCTTTTCCCCAGAGGCGTGATCATATTGCAGTAGTGGTCGTAGAATATCAGGAGAGGGCACACTGGAGCGGAAAATAGAAGTTCTACTTTCTCTATTCAAGTGAGAAATGGGATCATGACGCAGCTCTTAGGCAGTATTTACTATCTCCTATAAGAAATTTTAATTTAATGCAAATATTATTTTGGATTCTGAGATTCATTAACCTGCTCCATCGAACACTAAAAATAAAGTCCTTTTTTACAGAATTTCAAACGGCACTGCTTATTTTTTTAATGATTTATCTTGTATTCTAAGGTCGGACATTTATCTTTAAAGATATTCATTTCAAGCTTTTAGTGAGACATACGGGAAAACCTCACCTACATACGATTTGAAAATTCGTATGACGGGGCGGGAGTCCCATCCACCACCGAATGAACGGTGTTTATATGAACGACATTCGAGAGTAGACTGCAAAAAGGCATGTTTTAGCTTGTGTGTGTAAATTATATTAAGATAGGGAGGGGATATGCACAAAAATATGCAAGTTTCGCCGAGAAAACATTTTCTAGAACTTAGTCGCAAAATGGTCGACTTGACGTCCGTCAGTAAAGAATAAGGAGCAGCTGCATTGACAAGCAGTTTTTCAATACAAAAATATGCACAAAAATAATTTATTAATTTATTTTGAGTCTACTCCCAATTATCTTCGTATCGACAAACAGAAAGTGAGAACTTTTCAAATCGAAAGCAAAATAGAATAGTCTATTTTTTCTTTTCACTAGGAGACCAAATTTTTTACATTATTTAATATTCTGACTGATGTTAAACAAGCAGTTTTTCAATACAAAAATATACACAAAAATAATTTATTAATTTATTTTGAGTCAACTCCCAATTATCTTCGTATCGACAAACAGAAAGTGAGAACTTTTCAAATCGAAAGCCAAATAGAATAGTCTATTTTTTCTTTTCACTAGGAGACCAAATTTTTTATATTATTTTATATTCTGACTGATGTAACATAAGTTGCGCAAATAAGTTAGTAATAAATTGCGTAAATGTTACGATTTTTTTTCAAGGCTTACTGTTAAATTTTGAGCTATATGGCTTTGTAAACTTGTCTATAGCAAGTAACAGTGTTTTTTAGCTCACATTTATATTACTAAACGACACACGATTTGCTAGTAAAAATTGTTAGTATTAATTTGATCAAGTCAGTGGATAAACACGTATTGTCTCTAATTCGACTCGTTGCCAAGTGTAGATTTACAATTTTTACATGTAGGCCTATTATCTTTTTCAATTTATAGTTTTTATTTTTATTTATAGTTTTTACATTTTAGTTTTTATCTTAATGACAATTTATTTCTTTTGCTTTTAATTTTATAGACATGTATTATTACCCTTAAATCAAGTGACTTCAAAGAGATCTTAAAGTTATGGAGCAATTGTATATATACAATTGCCTTTCCATATCAAACAAACACAACTTAAAAACAATAGGGAAATTTTTTCCAAGACAGTGCAATTTAAATCGGTGAATATTTCGAATGTGTCGAGAACCTTGAAAATTGGGCATTAAATTCTTATTTTTTAAAACATGTCTATTGGGGTCGTTACATGGATGACATAATTTCACTTTGGAATTATGGGAAAAGTGAACTTCGGGTTTCCTAGATCATCTTAACACTTATGATAGAAATTTGCAGTTTACCCTAGAAATTGAATTTGAAAATAAACTACCATGTTTAGATGTGCTAATTATCCGTAATACTAATAATTTTGACTTCACTATCTATAGAAAGTCAACACAAAACAATAGATATCTTCATTTTAATTCAAATCACCCCCCACAAGTTAAAAGAGCAGTTGTAACTTCTCTCATTGACCGTGTCCTGAACATTTGCTCCGATTGATACATAAGAGCAGAAATAAATTTTATCAGATATATTCTTTCTGGCAACGGATACCCCATTCCTTTTGTCAATAATACGATTAACCGTAGACTAAAAAGACGTTTGCGTAAAATCGATGATATTTCACAATGTGAGACTCCGGAAATACCCTCTAATATTATCTATCTTCCGTACATCCCAAGAATCACCACAAAAATAAAAAATATTTGCACAAAAAACAATCTGTATTTACTTTTCACCAATAATTTTAAAATCACAAATTTCTTAAACTCCGGTAAAGATAAAACCCCAGTTACTCGCCAAAGAGGGGTTTATCAAATACCATGCGATTGTGGCAATTACTACGTTGGCAGAACTCATCTACTACTAACTACTATTAACAACTCATCGCAGCACCAAGCCGCCTGAGGCCACCACAGCTACGCACGCTCCTCCTCCACCCCAATCGATTCAAAGCCTCCCTTTTTACACCCACCCACGAAGTTCCCATTTCCTTTAAATCTTTCTTTCTTACGTTCTCCCACCCCAGACAGGCCGACCTGCTTTCTGTATAACCCTAGATGGCAGGCCGAAAAGAACACTCTTCGGCAATCTGTCATCCTTCCTCCGCACAACATGCCCTAACCACCTCACCCTTTCTTTCATTATAGACCTAGAAAGCGGTATTGAACCACATTTTTCGTATAGCCTATTGTTTGAAATACGGTCAGTCAGCCGGGTACCCAGAACAATCCTTACGCAATTTCTCTGGAAAACATCTAGCAAATCTTCATCCGCTTTTCGGAGCGTCCATGCTTCAGAGCCATATTTGACCACTGTCATCACTGTAGCTTCTAAGATTCTAATCTTGGTTTGCAGACTTATCTTCCTATTCTTCCAGACTTTTTTTAACTGTGAAAAAACACCCTGAGCCTTGGCTATTCTATTTTTAACATCTTCGCTGCTCCCACCATCTTTACTAATAATACTACCAAGGTAAGTGAAGCTGATCAATCTTTTCATTACCCAACGTCACCTTTTCATCTTCACTTATTCCTAGCCTTAGTGACTTAGTCTTCCTAACATTAATTTTCAAACCAATTCTAGCACCCTGAACTCGCAAAACCTCTAAAACTTCATTCATTTTGCTCACACTTTCATCTAGGATGCTTAAATCATCAGCATAATCCAAGTCCAGGAGACTTTTTCCTCCCCATTTGATTCCGTGGTCTCACATTGCCTTTCCTGTGCTCCTTAAAACAAAGTCCATCAAAATAATCCATATAAAGGGGGATAGAACACAACCCTGCTTAACTCCTGATTTAATACAAAACCAGCTGCTAACGTCATGTCCTACCTTAACCGCAGCAGTTTTATTCTCGTACATAGCACTAATCACTTTAATGTATTTGTCTGGTATACCATACAAGGATAAAACCTCTACTAAAGCTCTTCTGTCAACAGAATCAAACACTTGCTTGTAATCTATAAAACTGAGGACCAAAGGTGTTTGAAACTCAGGCACTTCTCAATTATTAGCCTAAGAGTGAAAGTTTGGTTGACACATCCTCTACCTTTTCTAAAACCGCACTGCTCTTCTCTTAAAACTTTTGCTACTGCATCTCTCAGTCTAAAAAGTATCATATTACTAAGTAATTTGCTACCTACAGAGACCAGACTAATGCCTCAATAATTACCACACTCACTCTTATCACCTTTCTTATAAAGTGGCTTAATTAGGGTTTTCCTAAAATCGTTAGGTACTTCCCCTTTTTCAGAAAATCATATTCATAATCTTTAATAACTTATTTCTAACCTCAGAGCCACCATATTTAAGAAACTCATTTACTGCCCTATCAGCACCTGGAACCTTATTATTCTTTAATCCTTTTAGTACTGTTGCTAATTCCTCCTCACAAAACAAATCTTCCGTTACATCCAAAGGATCACAATCTTTTCCATTTTCATCTATATTTTTTCATGCAACTCCATCTCGGTTAAGCAAGTTCTCAAAATGTTCGGCCCATCTCGCTATAGCTTTTTCCTTATCTCTAATTTCCACCCCGTTCCTAACTTTAGCTGGGACAAGTCCGGATTGACAGCTACCTCTCAATTTGTTAACGTGCCAGTACAATATTTTACTATTATGCCGTCTTGATGCATCTTCTAAATCCTCGGCAATTTTATCCATGGCCTCCACTTCACAGCTCCTTAGTTCATATTTCAATACTTTCTCCACTTTCTTTACATTTCTTTTGTTTTCATGCGATCTATCACTCAGATAATTCTTGTGCAAGTCCTTTCTCCTTTCTATTAAACATAAAGCTTTTTCACTAATATTCTTAACTGCAGTTCTAGCTTTCTTCCCTTATACACCTTCAGCAACTTCACAAATTATTTTTCTAAAATTGTATTCCAACCATCTTCCACATTATCAAATTTTAAACTCTCAAGTTTAGTATTCAACTGTTCCTGGAAAGTTTCTCTCAAATTCTCATCCTGGAGTCTACTAACATCATAACTTCCCGGGAGGTAATTACCCTTCCAATATTTCAGCTTTAAGTTAACCCTTGACACTACTAGTTGGTGATCTTTACTTTTAACATCAATAACAGCACTCCTATATACCCTAATATCTTGTATTGATCCTGCCAGTCTTTGGTTTACTATAACATAATCAATAAGGTTTGCTGTCTTACCATCACGTGAATACCATGTTAGCTTATGAGCCATTTTATTACCAAACACCGTATTGGTTATAACTAGATTGTTATACCTACAAAATTGCAAAAGTCTGTATCCATTACTGTTTTCTTTTCCTACACCAAATTTACCTAAGCTGGGATACCATCTATCCTTATTTCTACCAGCCTGGGCGTTAAAATCTCACAGTAATAACATCATATTTCTACCTGTGACCTTGTCTATTTGATCCTGTAACTGTAAGTAAAATTCATCAGAGTCACTAGTATCTCCGTCAGTTGGTTCTACAGGGGCGTATACTACTATAACTGATACCCTGAACTGTCTAGTCATAAAATGAGCAATTAGTATTATATTATTAATACCTTCCCGGCCTAAACAAGACTTAGCAGCTTCTTTATTCTTCATGAGCCCTACTCCCTGTCTATGTACCCCATATTTCTTGCCTGAGTAAACATATTCTGTATGACCTAATTTCTTATTTCCTACTCCTGGGATATGATTTTCTGAAACTCTTAATAAATCCAGTTCAAATCGTCCGAATTCGTCAGTAAAAATGTCGATAAGATAGTCATTTTTTAAGGTCGTAACATTCCAAGTTCCAATTTTCATGTTCTTTAAATCATTGAAATTTTTTTCGCCTCAGAAAAAGCAATGATCCCGGATACCAGTGCAGGACGGGGATCACAGATCTTCTCAAATCTACACCAAAGTGCTTAATCCGGCTTAGAACCAGATAGCAAGAATTCCCTTGGACCTCCATCAATGGAGGCTTTTTGCAATCCTGGGCCCATCTTGGTCACAACATGGTTTTCAGCACTTGACGATGCTCTTCTATCAACAAGAGTCGAAATCCTGCACAGACAATCTGAAGCCTATTACCTCCGACTCATTATATATTCATGCCTACAAATATTATGCTACTAGGGGGAGGCAACCCGTAACAGATAAATTGGCTAGGAAGAGGTTTTTCAGCCCAAAGACACCCATCAAAACATACCATTCCCAGAAGAATTGTCCATTAGTCAGAATCCCGTGCGAATGCTTTATCGTTTACTAGGCTATAATTTTCTCGAGAGGCGCTTCTCCTTAAGTGGGAAGAGAGTTTACTGCAAGGTCCCCAGTCGTGTTGGTGCCCCAAAAAGGTTGAAGCAGTCTTTTAAAGAGGCCGTTGTCCATAGATCTGGATCTTACGCCCTGCCGAAGTTTTCCTCCTATAGAGGATCCTCCCGCGATGGTGTTCTGCATCACCATGCAATTTAACCCATTGCTGGGAGAAGGTTTGTAGCTCATGGGACTTGTGGACAAACAATTGGGCCCTTTTGAGTGTACATTTGAGGGTCCTTCTTCCTCCTCCGCCTGTATTTATGACCACGGGCGAGGGTGCCCCAGTTTCTATTATGGACCCCCAGGGACAATGTCCCCTCTTGGTCCGTGCCTCCTATGGAGGTACCCTACATATCTGTAGAGCGTTCCCCTATCGCCACCTGGGGACACGCTGAATGGACCCCCAGAGAAAGCACATTATTCCACTTCCCCATGAAGTGTTGCATTTGGATTATATACAGAATACTAAATATTCGTTGCAGTTTGAAATGAACAAATACAATGTTTCATTCATAAAAACAAAAATTTTTAAACGAAAGAAATACTTGATCCCAGTCTACTTAATGTAATTACGACGTCAAGACGTCAATGTAATTACGACGAAAGTCAAGTCAAATCAAGTCAATTACGACGTGTTTGATGATCAATATTAAATCTCAGTCTAATTAACGTGTTAAGCAGAGACTGTTAAAAGTATTTTACAGATTCTACATCTTTTATAACGATCCTCGTTATAAAACTCATCAAACTGATCCTCGTCGCAGAACTCATCAGAATCTAGAAAAATGGAAACACCATCATAAATAAAACATAGACAAAGTGTTAATTGCTAATAAGTCCAATAACTCCTTCGATTCTGCTTTACCTAGCCATATATCTGATAACCCCAGCCACACAATGCTTTTCGAAAAATCTTCTCTTATTAGTAGCGATTTGGGGATAAAACAGGTGGTCCGGGAATCAATCGAAATTAGGCTCAAAATAAATAAGAATATTTCCTTAAATAGGGACTTAGGAGAATATTCACTGAATTCTTTATACTCAAATTTAATTAAAAATGATCTAACAAAATATTTTATTAAACCAATTGACAATAGTATTGAACCCGTTACAAAAAGGCCTTTAAGACTAGCTGCTAAAAAAGCAAGATTAGCTTTGAAAACTTTAAATTACGTTAATAATTTCATTTTATTTCGTTTGAATGAATTCATCCTCTCTCGTCATTTTATTTATCAGTCCTGGTTGAACTTCGTTGAAGTAAGGATACTGGGGCTGTTTTAAAAGTTTTTTAAAAGCATTTTTAGTTTTAAACTTCGTATTTTAATGTAAGTTGTTTTTATATATATTTTTTCTTTAATGTTTTGCTGAAGACGGCCTTTGGACATAGGGCCGAAATATTCACCGATTTAAATTGCACTGTCTTGGAAAAAATTTCCCTACTGTTTTTTAGGTGTGTTTGTTTGATATATGTATATATATATATATATATATATATATATATATATATATATATATATATATATATATATATATATATATATATATATATATATATATATATATATATATATATATATATATATATATATATATATATATATATAGACTATATTTTCCTCTTTCAAGCAAGCATTTTGTCTCCTACTTTATTTATCGCGTGTTGTCTCTAACTCGTCTCGTTACCAAGTGTAGTTTTGCAATTTTACATGTATTATCCTTTTCAATTTATAGTTTTTATTTTTCATTTACAGTTTTTAAATTCCAGTTTTTATCATAATCCCAAATTATTTCTTTTGCTTCTAATTTTTTTATACATGTTTTATTACCCTTAAATCATGTGACCAAAGAGATTATAAAGTTATGGAGCAATTTTATATAAAAAAATTGCGTGACAACATTTTCCTCTTTCAAGTAAGCCTTTTGTCTCTTTCTTTATTTATCGTTACCAGGCGTAATTTTGCCTTTTTCGACGTGACTTCCAAGTTATAATAGTCACCCGATATCTGTAAGACTATACCCTGCAATTCTTTGCGCGTATCGCGATGACACCTGACTATAAGATTAATTTTAAAAAAGTATTTTTGATGAAAGAAAGTAAAGAACGAAGTTTATACTTAAAACAAACAAAAGTTCTTGCTGTTGTCTATGCAATGTATATTTAAAAACCAGCATACTCATGATGTTTTTCTACATTTGTAAGATTCTGAAAATATAGCACTATACTGAAAACACAAAACCGAAGCAAAAAACAGAATGTTCTCTTAGAACCAGAAATGTCCTTAAATAAACCACAAGAATTAAATATTAGTTTATAATTCTCTCAATAGTCTTTCGCTGGCCATGATTTTGGTAACTTTTAGTATACAATTAAATCCTCGACAAAACTCAAAGCTGAGTTTTCAGTAAAGCACTATTACTTGAGAATTCCAAAAATATAAAGAAACAACACAAGTCAGTTATTGGTTAGTTTTGTATGTTCATGTTGCTTAAACTACAAAGTAATAATTTTGTTCGTTTTAAGTTTCAATCTTGCTCTATTCTTTCATCCGAAAAACTTCTTTTTTATATTAACTTTTGTTTGTTTTAAGTTTATTTCTAAATATGCATTATTAAAACCTACAAAATGATCTTTGTCCAACTTAGGCTTAAGAAATCAACACGAGTCTTTGTTAAAACATAGTTATCTATTTTCACTAGATATCACGTGGAAGATTTTTCAGGGTCTTTTCAAAACACAAGAAAACTTGTTTTTATAATTCTGAAAATAGTTCTTTTTTCTAACTCAGCATCTTTTGGGAAATGTTTCTCACTAGATAGTTTCTAAGAAAATACGGGTGCTCTTTTACTTAATGGTACACACCGCTATAGACTCTATCGAGGAGAGACAGAACGGGAGAGATACAAAAAATAAAATAGGATGAATATATAATACTTTAGAAACAAATTTGGGCTATATATTTGCACATTAGGGGGGAGGGGGAGGGGGGGGGGGTAAAGCATAGCATATGTTAAATACGTAACCTAACCTAGTACCCCCCCCCCTAAACCCCAAAAAACAACAGTTTAAATATTGTAAATTGTTCATAAACCATTATAACCGGGTATCTGTCTTTCCCTTTTGACTAGTCTCCCTGATAGAGTCTATAGCGGTGTGTACCATTAAGTAAAGCAGTACCGAACAAGTTTTCAATCTTTCGCTTGGGTTCAGGTTTGCTCTTTACTAGGTTTCACCTATTGCTGCAGGTATGACTTGTTTTTCTTAATTCCTGGCTTTATCACTGTTTTACTAGTCTTTCTGAGTAAATTTCAATCCGGTAATCTCAAAGATTCGCATCTTTGTATACATATATAACTGAGCAATATGTCAATGTTCAATAATAGGGACACTACAAAGTCTGCCCAAGCTTATCAAAGTTCCCGTCTCCAAAACTTTCACTTGAAATATGGGCAAATTTATCATATAGATTAGAATCCTGAGAGGTACATTATCATCATTAACTCTGAGGAGGCACAGATAGAAAATTCCATTTTTAATCACCAAGGTCGTATCCAGGAAGGCGGGTAGGGGGGTTTGAGCTCCCCACCCCCTGAAATGTTTGTCCGACTCGTAAAAAACGTAACAATAATGAATAATGAACAGATTTTTGATGCGTTTTTTAAAGTTTTTTGTCCCCCCGAAAAATTATTTTGTAACCGCCTCCCACCGAAAAGAATCATGGATAAGGCCCTGTTCATGACATATTTAACTTTAATTGCATTGTGTTTTGTATGCAGCATAAGGTTCAATCATAGTATATAGCATCAAGAAAATATGCGTAAAAAGCGTTTCAAACAGTCAATGGTAACCGAAACTCTTAAAACCGGAATCTTGATCCGAATAGATACATAAAAAAAATCAAATTTTATGCTGATTTTAAATATATATGTTGCATTAAGTTTAGTCGTCAAAAGTTACCCATCAAAAGTTACGCGCCTGAGAAAATTTGGCTAATTTTAGAAAAAGGGGGAAAGACCCCCTATAAGCTATGGAACCATAATGAAAATTAAACTATCTGATTTAGTGTACAAGAGAACCCTACTGTAGATGTTTCAAGCACCTATCTACAAAAATGTGGAATTTTGCATTTTTTGACAGAAGAAAGATCACGGATGCGTGTTTATTTGTTTTTTTTTTTTGTTTTTTTTTTTTTTCCCCAGGGGTGATCGTACTGACCCAGTGGTCCTAGAATATCGTGGGAGGGCTCATTTGAACGGAAATTAAAATTTATAGTGCCCTTTTTAAGTGACAAAAAATGGAGGGCAAATAGGCCCCCTCCCACGCTCATGTTTTTCCCAAAGTCACCCCATCAAAATTTTGAGATAGCCATCTTGTTCAGCATGCTCGAAAATATGATAACAATGTCTTTTAGGATGACTTAATCCCCCGAAGTTCCCGGGGGGAGGGCTGAAAGTTATGAACTGTACCGAATGTTAACATATAGTATTGGTTATTGGGAAGTATACAGACGTTTTCAGGGTGTTTTTTTCTGGTAGGGGGGGGGGGTCGGGGGCTATATGGGAGGATCTTTCCATGAAGGAAGTTTTCATGGAGGAAGGGACATTGCTATGAAGGGGGCGCTGGATTTACCAGCATTATCAAAAAAAGGATCAGAAATTAAGTAAAAAAACAACAAGTTTTTCAACTGATCAACTGATTGTGATTAAAGGGTCATTTTTAAAGAATAGGAAAAAAAAATCGAATTTTAGCTTCAAGAGCAAGGTATTGACTTGGAGGCGAACCCCCTAATATACGTATTAAAAATCAATGAACATAGAAAATCATTGCGTAAGTTAATTCGTAAGCTACGCATATTTATTACTAATAAAAACGTTCGTAAATAAAATTAAACAAGTTTCGAGAAAGCCATTTAACCAAATAAAAGAAAAAGAAATATATAAATTTTGTTTTAATTATTCATGTACGGTGAGCCAAAATCAAAACCTGCATTAATTCAAAAACGTTCAAAAATTAAATAAAAAAACAAGTGTTTTTAACTGAAAACTTAAAACGAACTGAAATTATTCTGTTTATGAAGGGGGCTGTCCCCTCCTCAACGCCTCGCTCTTTACGCTAAATTTTGACTTTATCAGAACTCTATTTTGTTTTTAAAACAATAAAAAAAACTTTAGCGTAAAGAGCGAGGCGCTGAGGAGGGGACAGCCTCCTTCATAAACGGAATAATTTCTGTTCGTTTTAAGTTTTACCCGTCGTTCCTTACTTTCAGTAAAAAAAACTTGTTTTTTTTTATTTAATCAGCCACAAGAAGCATCTATTCTCAATATCGGAGCAATATGGAAGTTTTCAAGATAGGAGATTTTAAACATCAAATTAGCAGTTTTTGACCATGGCTATCTCAGAATTTTCTTTCACTTAATTTCGAAAATTCGAATTTTAATTTATTTTATCCTGGGGGAAATTTGGAATGATACTGATCCCTTAAAGCCTATCCTGTGGCAGCGCAGTGGACTGATCTCTGTTTGGAAATACGAGGCCCGAGGTTTGAATCCTGATGCCGCAAGGCACGACAATTTTTTCTTCAAGGCCTCTAAGTAGAGGCTTGTACAAGTACTAGATACCAATACTAATACGCTATTTTAAATACGGAACAGAACACTAATGGCTTCAAGTCATGTCCTATATTTCAATCGTCTATGCAGTATTTGAAAATACCCTGCTTAGATGTCTTCGTATAATTTAGTTCCTACGCGGGCTTATAGTATAATCCTAAGATGGTCAGTCGATTTATTTATGTAATTTAAACTAAAGGTTATTTCTGACATTGTCTTTTTATTAAAGATCTCAAGTTTTCACAGCCAATAATATGGAGGAGCCATGTCATGTCACTGGTCTGACGTTGACCGAAAAATCAGCGATAAAAAAATCCTGGGAAATTGTAATGGAAAATAAAGCCCAGCACGGTGTTGCCCTTTTCAAAGCGTAAGTTGATTTCCATTACTGTATTTATAAGCTTCTATTTATTTGAGCTATCCTTTGTTAGAAGGAGGAAGGCAATACATTCCATTGACTTCCAAAAATGGCAGAGAGACCTTGAGAAAGGGCTGGAGTACTGTTCGGAGGATCTGTGGGGGATATCAGGATCCAAGGGTCTACATACCCCTAGGAAAAATTGGGAAATTGAGGCCTGAATACACACTTTGTGCCGATTGCAGCCACCTGGGATAAGATTTTCTACTACCCGTGTAAAATTTGAATCTGTAAACTTATGCCTCTAGCTTTAAGTATTTTACTAGGGTATTAGGGTATTATCTGGGGAGGATCTCAGGATCTCAGGGGTCTACAGACCCCCAGGAAAAATCGGAAAATTGAGGCCTGAATACACACTTTGTGCCGATTGCAGGCACCTGGGATAAGATTTTCTACTACCCGTGTAAAATTTGAATCTGTAAACTTATGCCTCTAGCTCTAAGTATTATACTAGGGTATTAGGGTATTATCTGTGGAGGATCTCAGGATCTCAGGGGTCTACAGGCCCCCAGGAAAAATCGGAAAATTGAGGCCTGAATACACATTTTGTGCCGATTGCAGGCACCTGGGATAAGATTTTCTACTACCCGTGTAAAATTTGAATCTGTAAACTTATGCCTTTAGCTTTAAGTATTATACTAGGGTAAAAATATTTCGTTATAGCCTTTCCAAATTTTTTTTTTGAACGCTTTTAAAAAAATTGTTTCAAATGAAACTAAAGAGTGAAGTTAAAATTTCAAGCGAACGGAAAATATTCTCTCTTTGGGGGTTGTCTTCCCCTATTCCCCCACTTGTTATGCTAAAATATGAATGTATCATACATAGAAGCTGTACTTTAAATCAATAAGAAGTTAAAATTTAGCAAGGAAGTGTTTGGGGGGAGTCATGGGAAGAGTGGTCACCAGAATATATCCGATATTTTTTGCTCTTTTAGGTTTTAACTTCGCTCTTTATTTTCGTTAGAGCACGCTTTTATTTCTTTAATTAGTCCTTTTGAATATCATATTCAGGTTAACGCTATCTTAAACACTAAAGGCAGACTTATGTGTGACATCTCTGAAAGAGAAAATTATCTCTGAGAAGGTACATTTGTAATTGATTTTTAAGGGGGATAGGGGAGGGTCTGAAACGCCTAAAACGATTTTTCAGTTCGTGACATGTAATTTCTAAGGAAATGATGCTCATTAGAACAATATCGCTCCCGGAGCATGCTCCTCCCCCTTTGCCCAGATAAGCATTTTGAAAATTGTCAGCTATCTCCCCAAACCTCCTTTCCTTCTAGATGATCTAATACCCTCCCCCTCACCACCCAATAGTCAGTATGCGCCTGAACAATACTCTATTACCGTTAGTAATGCTGCATATACGTTCTGTAATAATAACCGTTATTTGTACGGACTGTTAGTCTGGTTTAATAACTATTCATGTTGTATAGACATTATATCGTGGTTGTAGCGGCAACCTAGTAAGATATGAACACGTCCCATAGTAAAAAACATATTAGAGAGAATATCATAGAGAGCTGTTTAATGGTTCATTTTAAAAGAAATTGCTACATCTACGGACTTCTGTAATTAACAAAACCTTTTTTTTATCAATTCTCTATGAAAAACTACATTTTCGTATGCAAGGTGACGAAAGACGTCATAACCTTAGGTTATAACCTACGCTAATGCATAATTCAGATATTTCAGGTGTATATGCAATGGAAAATAACTTGCTGTTACTGTGTTAAGTAACAACGTAATTGAAGCAAAAGTAATTTTTGGAGAATAGCTGGAAAGGAAATTTTTTGTTGAATGAATCCAAACAGCTGATAAAGCACAAGGCATGGGAAGAATTTTTTGGTGGGGGTTCTTACGTGGGAGGATCTTTCCCTGGTGGGGTTTTCGAAGGGGAAGGGAATTTTCCATGGGAGGGGAGTTGGATTTCCCAGCATCATTTAAAAAACTATCAGAAATTAAATAACCATAACAAGTTTTTTCAACTGAAAGTGAGGAGCAACATTAAAATTTAAAACGAACAGAAGTTATTATGTATATGAGGGGTTGCCCCCTCCTCAGTACCTCACTCTCTATGCTAAAGTGATTTGAATTTGTAAAAAGCTTATTATTCTAATTAAACGGTCCTTGTGTATCAGGAGCCATTCTTAAATAATTGGAACAAAAAGTCAAATTTTAGCGTAAAGAGCGAGGTACTGAGGAGGGGGTAAACCCCTCATATAGATAATAATATCTGTTCGTTTTAAGTTTTAATGTTGCTCCTTACTTTCAGTTGAAAAAACTTGCTTTTTTTATTTAATTGCAACCAGGCATAAGGTTAAACAAACAGCGAAACATGCACACCAAATGAAAGATTGAAAGGACAAAGTATTGGAAACTGAAAAGATAGGAAATTCGGGATTGAGCAACACATAACCAAGCACAAAAATAATTTCCATTGCAGTCTGATATGTTCATATACTTTCCAAAAACAACTTATAGGCTCCAAATCAGTTAAAAAACGAAGCGAAGCATGAGTTTAGAACGATACCAGAATTTGACACAAAGCACAAATGTACCTAAATTAAAAAACAATAGGTAGCACTGCAAGCTCTGCATATTCTCTAATGGCTAAGGAAGGTTGCAATTTACATTATCAGCACGCTAGTATTAGGCAAAAGCATTTTTAATTTACTGTCGGAATTTTTCTCCTTTTTCGGCTGCGGTTAAGCTAGGAAGCGAGGCTGGTAGTGGGCTCGGTGCTGAGGTAGGAGCTAAGCACTTGTGTTTTATATTCGTCAAAAGCGTTTCTTTCGGTCAATAATAAATATTGAATAGGAAGGCACAATTCTTTCAGATTTAGATTATACAAATGATTTGAGTTTCCAATGTAAAAATGTTCGCGGAACGAAGGAATTAATGGTTTATTGAATTCACGGTGCAAGTTCGAAAATTTATGCAAGAGGACTAATCCACTTCAACTAGGAATAAATGAGGATGAAAATGTGATGTTACACATTGAGGAAATTGAGGGGAAGATCACTTATATACACTGATTTATTACTAAAGATGTCGAATGTAATATAGATCTACAAAGTAAAATAGCTAAGCAACTGGAAGTAGTTAATAGTCGAACTAAGCTTGGAAAAATATTAAGATGGGTCCATGGCTAATTGTTATGTATGGCTCTAACGCTTGATGTTTTACAGGGGGATTTCTAAGGGTATTTTTAGGTGGGCTACACGTTCAAACAATTAAATTAAAAATGTAGATCCATAAAATGGGGTTCGCTCCCTTTGCATGGCTAAACTCAAGGACTAAAATGGTTAGGTGTCGTTTTATGGAAAAAGGATGATACGTTATTGCTTTTTTGATAACCCGGAAGGGGTCAAAGGAAAAAGGAGATTTCCTTAAATGCATAGGGGAGATTTCGTAAGAAAAGATTTAAAGAAAGTATGAACTTCGTGGCGGCGGGTGGATCTTCAAATAGGGTAGGATAGAGGGATAAGATGCGGAGCTATGTTGAACACAGGCGGCTTTGCGTTGCGATGAGTTATCAGTAGTAGTTGTAGCAGTAGAAATCCATAGCCGAAAGACCAGAGCCTACGTAACTCAAATAATTAGATTGTATTTTTCAGTTTTTTTGTGGCTCATCCAGAGTATCAACAGTATTTCAAAGCATTTAAGAAGGTGTCCCTAGAGGATTTAGAGAAGAGTCCATTCCTGAAGGCGCATGCCACATCTGTCATGAGTGCCATTAATGAAGTTGTCTGTAACTTAGATGAGGTTGAGATTCTTGGCATTTTACTAGAAAAAATTGGCTTCAGTCATGCACGGAGGGAAATTCGAAGAATTCACTTCGAGGCAAGAATTTTAATGAAGAATCTTCTTAAAGACTCTTTTCTTAGCAGTTTCCCATAATATTTTCGCGACATTTGAGTTTTACGTCTATTCTAGCAAGATCCTTCCATTCACTCGCACTGTCTCCCTCCCTTTTTCTATTTTGTTGTTTGGTTTACTAAACTTCATTCCCAGTAAATTTACTTTCTGAACACCACCGCCATCTTTTAATCCTGCAAAACTTCACTAGGATCGTCATTTCCGTAGTTTCATTGATTTTTTATCTTGTTTTATATTTTTCTTTATTGTGAATATTTTTTCTTCGTATTTGAATATCATCGTGGAAACTACTGAAAATAGTAAACGAATTAGGCCAGGCTCTACCAGAAAAGAACTTGATTGACTTCTGGCCCTTGAAAATTCGCAAAGATACTCTCTAACAGTGAGAAATGTTACCCAAAATGACAGTAAACGTATGCCATCATATTAAAACTACTCAAAAACGCTTATTTTCTTTCATTAAATAAACAGACACAAAAATATCCTGGTCATCTCCTCTTCCACGTAATTGGCTTAATAAAATCAAAACCGGCAATTATCGTCTTCCTGAATTTCTTCCACTTTTTATTTTAAGAACTTGGACAAAATACCCTCTGAATAGCTCATTCCTTTGAAAATTGGAGAAATTATCTCGCCATTGAGCCGGTTAATACTACACCAGAAGATTTAATAATAGGCTGCATAAAACTGGAAAAAAATTTGACCGTTTCCTTAAAAAGACCGAAAAAAAGTTTTTTTTTAGATCCATCGATAAAATATTGCTTAACAACCGTACACAAGCCACCACTAAAACTTAGTTTCAATTTTTGGGATATATTATGCATCATTTCCTATTTCCTATTCCCATTGTCGCTTGATTTTGAGTCACAGTCTATTGGGGCGGGCATAAACATTTGTGTTTTAGTGTAAGAATGGTTTAATCCCTGATGTTTTTAAGAATTTTTACCAAATTAATAGTGACCTGCATAATTATGGAACTAGGCAAAGTGATAATATAGTTCTTGATTTGCGTCGTGGTACCAGGTCTTCATTTTCAATGAAACACCTGGGTCCATCAATATGGAATGAGCTACCATTGAGCATTAGAGTGGCGGAACATGTACCTCAATTTAAAAAGAATTTAAAAGATATTTTTTGGGGGGGAATTTGTTAAATTTTATTATGGCTGGTAGGTTGGGTCGGGGAGGAAGAGGAGCTGGAGAGGTAAGGGTGGGCTGAGATTTAAGGGTGGGTTGGGGCTAAGGTGAGGTTGGAAGGGCAGGGTGAGGGGAGGGGAGTGGGAGTTGAGTATTAAGAGTGATGGTGAATGGATTTGTTATTATTGTTTTTCTTTTATATTTATTTATCCATTATTATTTTTAATTCAGTTATTTATTTATTTATCTATATGTTTTTTTCATATATATAGGTTATATTCGTAGTTTATCTATTTTTGGTTTATTTATAATAGTTTTAATTAAATAGTTGAGGTTTATGTAAATAGTTGAGTTAATAGGAAAGAAGTTATGTGGACTTTCGCGCGATCGCAAACCTTCATAGGTTTTCTCCAGCGCTGTGTAATTTATTACACAACACTAATTAAGTGTTGTGTAATTTATTTATTTGTTTGTGATTGTAGATTAATAAACTTACTTACTAAAACATTTCGACTGACTAATATCTCAATTTTTCCTTTGTTTTAGAATCTTGCCAAAGTGATTGTTGCATATTTGAGACAAGCGCTTGGGTCTCATCTTACAGAAGAAGGATCAGATGCATGGAGAAAAGCTTTATGCGTAATGATTGACATCATTGAGAAGGGCTCTACTTCAGAACGTTGGTGAAAAGATGTACATTATAAAGTGTGTTTCTATTTTTGGAATAATTTTATGTTTTTATTATCATTTGGCAACAATAAAATTTTAACCATGAACTTTGCTGAAAACGGTCAACTCCTAAAAAAGTTACAACTCGGCAAACAACCTTGTGTTATGATTTTGAGCTGTGTGGAATATCAGGGGAAAGATAATCTTGATAGGTAGATATTCCTAGCTAGTGAAGCATACAGAATCTAGCAATGGGGAGGGCCTACCGATTTACAGACCCAGGATTATAAGCGACCAACAGCTGTGTTTTTTTGGCACTCTAGTCATACCCAATCAAAAATTAGGACTTCCTCAAATAAAATGAAGAGATGATCAGAAACTGTATAAAGAAAGTGTGAACTTCATAGAATGGAGGAGAGGTATCCTCAAACAGAATAGGTCATATTAAGATGATTGGTCCTTCATTTATAACAATTCTCTGCCTTTTGTTAAAATGTGTTATATTCTCTTTGTAGAAATAGCTACAAGTTTATCTTCTTTTTAAGTCTCAATCGTTCTTTTGATATCTTTTGGAGATTCAGGAAAAAGATTCACCGTACAATCCAGTGAAATAATACCAGCCAAAAATCCCCGAACGGGTTTTAAATGGTTCCCTTTCCCTGTAACGTTAACTGTTTGAGTTGCCACACCCAAAATGAGGTGTAACCTGAAGCATGAAATCATTTCCCAATTGTATTTAACCGGGCAGTATGATTACACATCAACTGAAAGACACGGCTTTGTAAGAACAAATGTCAATATCTCGACATTAATTAGTACAATTCCTAAACCAGCCAGACCAGGATTTGCTTCCATTTTGAGAACAATCTTAGAAACGCCTAGCTATTTTTACTGACAAAGTGCAAGGTCTTCAGTTTTAATTTGTTCACCTAAATGGAAGTATCTAGAACTAGAACAATGAAAATAAACCGAAACAGAAGATCATCGATAGAGGCTACAGGCATCGGAAATATAGTAAAAACATGTGAACTCTTTACAACATCGAAATTAGTTGTACCAAAACATGTTGTTTACTTAACTCCTTTCCAAAAACAGTCTGTCAAAATTGTATGGAATGAATTTCGAACGAAAGGAAAAGCGATGATGAGATTCTTTGAACGGTGAGTTCCTTAATCTATTGTTTAACCCTAGAATAGAACTACTACTACTACTACCAACAACTCCCCGCAGCACCAAGCCGCCGGAGGCCAACACAGCTACGCACGCTCCTCCTCCACCCCAATCTATTCAAAGTCTCCCTTTTTACACCCTCCCACGAAGTTCCCATTTTCTTTAAATCTTTCTTTATGACATCCTCCCACCCCAGACGAGGACGACCTGCTTTCTGTTTAGCCCTAGACGGTTGGCCGAAAAGAACAATCTGCCCTAGCCATCGTGCTAGCACAACGTGCCCTAGCCACCTCAAACTTTCTTTCATTATAGCCCTAGAGAGCGGTATTGAACCACATTTTTCGTACAGCCTATTGTTTGAAATACGGTCAATCAGCCGGGTACCCAGAATAATCCTTAAGCAATTTCTCTGGAAAACATCTAGCAAATCTTCATCCACTTTCCGGAGCGTCCATGCTTCAGAGCCATATTTGACCACTGTCATCACAGTAGCTTCTAATATTCTAATCTTGGTTTGCAGACTTATCTTCCTGTTCTTCCAAACTTTTTTTTAACTGTAAAAAAGCGTCCTGAGCCTGGGCTATTCTATTTTAAACATCTCCCCTGCTCCCACCATCATTACTAATGATACTACCAAGGGGAGTGAGACTGCCCACCTGTTCAATCTTTTCATTACCCAGCGTCACCTTTTCATCTTCACTTATTCCTAGCCTTAGTGACTTAGTCTTTTAACATTAATTTTCAAACCTATTCTAGCACCCTGTAGTCGCAAAACCTCTACAACTTCATTCATTTTGCTCACACTTTCGTCTAGGATGCTTAAATCATCAGCATAATCTAAGTCCAGGAGAGTTTTTCCTCCCCATTCGATTCCGTAGTTTCCCATTGCCTTTCCTGTGCTCCTTAAGGCGAAGTCCATCAAAATAATCCATATAAAGGGGGATAGAACACAACCCTGCTTAACTCCTGATTTAATAAAAAACCAGCTGCCAATCTCATTTCCTACCTTAACTGCAGCAGTGTTATTCTTGTAGATAGCACTAATCAAGCACTAATTTCAAAAATCCCTAAATTTATGGCGCAAGGTAGAAAGGCGTTAATACATTGAAATCGCTTATATTCCGAGTTGTAACTCACCGAAGACCTTTTCAACTTCGGGTCCATACACCCCAATGAAGATATCTTTATATTCTATAAAGACTTTATATTGATACCTTAGATCCTTCATGTCCCATTCTCGAGTTTTGTTTTTTCGTTTCATTTTTTTTTAGCTTTTCTTCATACTTCTTTTATTAGACATAATAATGCCAGTTCGAACACTAGAGATATAATTGTAATTAAACTAATATTTTGACTTTTTATCAATCAATAAGGGAGAGTCTATCTTCGTTTCTCGACCAGAATTCTGACACCCTTTGTCCTCTCCTGTTGTTGTTATGCACAATTTCAAACACTGTTTTAGTTAATGTCAAGTTGAAGGAGCCCGAGATATCAAGACGTAGTTTCTAACTCTCAAATCCAGCTTCGAGTGACTCATCTGAAAATTTTTGTCTTGTGAAAAAAAAGTGCTCATGAGGAATGAGGGACTCACAATAAGAAACAATTAGCCAAAACTTCAATGAACTGAAGGAATTAGCGTCAGTGACACGGCCATTAAGTGCCCGGTAAAAATTCATAGTTTTTTTTTTGTTTTGTTTTTTTCACTGGTTTGTGCTTTAGCTTTTTTGTAAGCTCGTGAATTTGTATGTTTCTTCAACAGTTCATTATAAATTGCCGCATAAATGCAACATTTCTTTGCTTTTCAGAAATTTATCCAGCCCCCCCCCCCTCCCAAAATACGGGACGTTAAAACGTATCCCAGTGATCATGTGGCATAGACTTGTCTGAAAAAGTGAATTTAGGAGTTTCAGAGACATAAAAGTTACAAGGAGTGACGAACCACAAAGATCCCTAAGATCTGAAAGCAGTAAAACAACCATCAAGTGGGGTTTTCTACTTGTTTATCATGTCGGAGTAACAAAAAAATTGGAGGGCAGCTAGGCCCCCTCACACAACCATTTTTTCCCAAAGTCACTTGATCAAAATTTTGAGATAGCCATTTTGTTCAGCATAGTCGAAAAATCTAAAAAATATGTCTCTAAGGTTGACTTAATCCCCCACAGTCCCCAGGGGAAGGGCTGCAAGTTCCGAACTTTGTCCATTGTTTACATATAGTATAGGTTATTGCGAAATATACAGACATTTTTCGGGGGGATTTTTTCTGGTGGGGGAGGGGTTTTCATAGGATGATCTTTCCATGGAGGAATTTTTCATGGGGGAAGGAAATTTTCCATGAAGGGGGTACCGAATTTCGCAGCATTATTTAAAAAACGATCAGAAACTAAATTTAAAAACTAGTTTTTTTAATTGAAAGTAAGCAGCGACATTAAAACTTGAAACGAACAGAAATTATTCCGTATATGAAAGGGGCTGTCCCGTCCTCAACGCCTCGCTCTTCACGCTAAAGTTCGACTCTTTTTCACAACTATATTTTTTAAAACAATAAAAAACTTTAGCGTAAAGAGCGAGGCGTTGAGGAGGGGACAGCTCCTTTCATATACGGAATAATTTCTGTTCGTTTTAAGTTTTAATGTTGCTCCTTACTTTCAGTTGAAAAAAAATTGTTGTTTTTAAATTTAATAAAATTTAAGGAGCACAGGCTATCAAGGCCTGGATTCAAGCTGTCAAATCCAGTTTCGAATAACTTATCTGAAAGCTTCTGTTTTGTGGAAAAGGCACCTTAGGAGAAATGGAGACCTCACGATTAGAAACAAAAGTAAAGTTTTTAAGAATTTTACAAATCTTGAGAAATTTTACTAGTCAGTTGATTTGCACCGATACTGCAGATATAAGTTGCATAACTTGCGAAGCAATAATCTTTGTTTGTTTTGTTTTATCATCGTTTTTTGCTTTCGTCAGTACAATCTTTTTTTTAAATTAATTTTTGTTCGGTTTTAGCTCTTAAAAATGCGCTGAATCACCATTTCGCAGAAATTTTTGTAATGAGGAAATGGAACTCAACAAGTCACATGAGTTTTTGCTAAGATAGGGCATCATAAATATTTAGGTCTTACATACCATTCCCCTTAAGCTTTCCCAACAACAATCCGAAATTTTGTCAAACAGATATTTCAAGGGGGATACTATCCTTGGTATCTTTGAGAATTGGCACACAAAAAAATTATTGTTTATGAAATACTATCCTGTATGGAATATATAGAAATTTTAGAAGGCTTACAAGCAATTAAAGGAATTGGTACTTATCAAGTATCCAGGTACACACGCGAGAAGCGAAGTTTCGTTAATGCTAAGGAAATAAAACAAAATAGGATGGAAATATAATAGTTCAGAAACAAATTTGGGCTATATATTTGCACATTAGGGTGGGGGGGGGGGGTTAAAGCATAGCATATATTAAATACGTAACCTAACCTAACGTAGGTACCTTTTAGTCCCCCTAAACCCCAAAAAACTAAAGTTTAAATCTTTGTCACGGAGTGAGCAACACCTCACAAGCCAGGGAAAATCTATTTATCAATAGTAGCTTTGAGATTTCGATGCGGTCTTTCTCGCGTGCGTACCTGGACTCTAGACTAGTACCAACGAATTTTAATGCAAAGTCTACAGAATTTACAGGAATTTTGTCAATACTATTGCAGTTTTTCTGCTGCATTATTGCTAAAAATTTAAAGTTTCTCAGAAGAAAGTATATTTCCGTTGTTTTTACTTCTTGTGCCTCAACATTTTATTTTATTATGGCTGGTAGGTTGGGTAGGGGAGGAAGAGGAGCTGGAGAGGTAAGGGTGGGCTGCATGTTTCTGCCGAATTATTGCTAAAAATTCAAAGTTTCTCAGAAGAAAGTATAATTCCGTTGTTTTTACTTCTTGTGCCTTAACATTTTATTTGATTATGGCTGGTAGGTTGGGTAGGGGAGGAAGAGGAGCTGGAGAGGTAAGGGTGGGCTGCATTTTTCTGCAGCATTATTTCTAAAAATTTAAAGTTTCTCAGAAGAAAGTATACTTCCGTTGTTTTTACTTCTTGTGCCTTAACATTTTATTTTATTATGGCTGGTAGGTTGGGTAGGGGAGGAAGAGGAGCTGGAGAGGTAAGGGTGGGCTGCATTTTTCTGCTGCATTATTTCTAAAAATTCAAAGTTTCTCAGAAGAAAGTATACTTCCGTTGTTTTTACTTCTTGTGCCTTAACATTTTATTTGATTATGGCTGGTAGGTTGGGTAGGGGAGGAAGAGGAGCTGGAGAGGTAAGGGTGGGCTGCATTTTTCTGCTGCATTATTTCTAAAAATTCAAAGTTTCTCAGAAGAAAGTATACTTCCGTTGTTTTTACTTCTTGTGCCTCAACATTTTATTTTATTATGGCTGGTAGGTTGGGTAGGGGAGGAAGAGGAGCTGGAAAGGTAAGGGTGGGCTGCATTTTTCTGCTGCATTATTTCTAAAAATTCAAAGTTTCTCAGAAGAAAGTATACTTCCGTTGTTTTTACTTCTTGTGCCTCAACATTTTATTTTATTATGGCTGGTAGGTTGGGTAGGGGAGGAAGAGGAGCTGGAGAGGTAAGGGTGGGCTGCATTTTTCTGCTGCATTATTTCTAAAAATTTAAAGTTTCTCAGAAGAAAGTATACTTCCGTTGTTTTTACTTCTTGTGCCTTAACATTTTATTTGATTATGGCTGGTAGGTTGGGTAGGGGAGGAAGAGGAGCTGGAGAGGTAAGGGTGGGCTGCATTTTTCTGCCGCATTATTGCTAAAAATTTAAAGTTTCTCAGAATAAAGTATATTTCCGTTGTTTTTACTTCTTGTGCCTTAACAGTTTATTTTATTATGGCTGGTAGGTTGGGTAGGGGAGGAAGAGGAGCTGGAGAGGTAAGGGTGGGCTGCATTTTTCTGCTGCATTATTTCTAAAAATTCAAAGTTTCTCAGAAGAAAGTATACTTCCGTTGTTTTTACTTCTTGTGCCTTAACATTTTATTTTATTATGGCTGGTAGGTTGGGTAGGGGAGGAAGAGGAGCTGGAGAGGTAAGGGTGGGCTGCATTTTTCTGCTGAATTATTTCTAAAAATTCAAAGTTTCTCAGAAGAAAGTATACTTCCGTTGTTTTTACTTCTTGTGCCTTAACATTTTATTTTATTATGGCTGGTAGGTTGGGTAGGGGAGGAAGAGGAGCTGGAGAGGTAAGGGTGGGCTGCATTTTTCTGCTGCATTATTTCTAAAAATTCAAAGTTTCTCAGAAGAAAGTATACTTCCGTTGTTTTTACTTCTTGTGACTTAACATTTTATTTTATTATGGCTGGTAGGTTGGGTAGGGGAGGAAGAGGAGCTGGAGAGGTAAGGGTGGGCTGCATTTTTCTGCTGCATTATTTCTAAAAATTCAAAGTTTCTCAGAAGAAAGTATACTTCCGTTGTTTTTACTTCTTGTGCCTTAACATTTTATTTTATTATGGCTGGTAGGTTGGGTAGGGGAGGAAGAGGAGCTGGAGAGGTAAGGGTGGGCTGCATTTTTCTGCTGCATTATTTCTAAAAATTCAAAGTTTCTCAGAAGAAAGTATACTTCCGTTGTTTTTACTTCTTGTGCCTTAACATTTTATTTTATTATGGCTGGTAGGTTGGGTAGGGGAGGAAGAGGAGCTGGAGAGGTAAGGGTGGGCTGCATTTTTCTGCTGCATTATTTCTAAAAATTCAAAGTTTCTCAGAAGAAAGTATACTTCCGTTGTTTTTACTTCTTCTGCCTCAACATTTTATTTTATTATGGCTGGTAGGTTGGGTAGGGGAGGAAGAGGAGCTGGAGAGGTAAGGGTGGGCTGCATTTTTCTTCCGCATTATTGCTAAAAATTCAAAGTGTCTCAGAAGAAAGTATACTTCCGATGTTTTTACTTCTTGTGCCTTAACATTTTATTTTATTATGGCTGGGAGGTTGGGTAGGGGAGGAAGAGGAGCTGGAGAGGTAAGGGTGGGCTGCATTTTTCTGCTGCATTATTTCTAAAAATTTAAAGTTTCTCAGAAGAAAGTATACTTCCGTTGTTTTTACTTCTTGTGCCTTAACATTTTATGACGCCTGAAATCTTTTGACAAAGAAGTGCAGAAAACCGAAAAATTGAAGTGAACAAACAAGTCAAAATTTGAGAATTGCAAGTTACAACTTGAGGCCTTAATTCACAAACTTGAAGGTGAAGTTACAGCTGAATTGTCTCCTCTTTTTATTTCTTGTTAAACACAGCCATAGACTCCGTTAGGGTAAGCATTGGAATTGGTTTGATAGTGGAAAAATAAGAAAATTTTATATCTTATAAGTTATAAGTTTTCACAGACAAACTCTCAAGGTAAAAGTAATTTAGAGGGGTTTCAGGCTTTTTTAAATTCCTTTAAATTTCTTCGCGCAATAAACTTTTGCTGTTAAGGTTAGCCGAAATAATGTTTACTATTTCTAAATCAGCATCAAATGATAATTTTTCCTGTAATTCTCTGTAAATTTCTTATTTAAACGCGTTTCTAATATTGTCCTATGTTTTGGTGTTTACTAGGTTCCTAAGGGGGCTGACAGGGGTAACACTATAAATATAAGCCTCAGATTATTGGTTTTTGACAATGTAGATTTGTATGGTATACTTTCAAGGTTCCCGTCATCTCTACTCTAGGAATCCCACCAAAAAAAGCCATTTTGGTGGTACATGACACTTTATGATGGAGTTATAGAGAAGAATTTGCAAAGAGCAGATATATAGATGAGCTTTAAAATGAACAATTAAACATCTCTCTACGATGCTGCAGTAGTCGGCTAATTCTGCTAATCAGCCCACGATTTATAAAAATTTACTAGGGGGATGGGAGGGAGAGTATACAAGAGCAGCGATTGTAAAACTTAGGTGTAAAGCTTTCGAGCTAAGAAATTACGAAGGTTCTCCCATCCATGCTTATTAGCATTTCTACTAAAAAGGTGGCGCCGAGAATAGCCCTTTTTGGTGCCATATGGTACCTCATGACAATGTTATATGCACTTTATGACGGTGTAGATAATAAGATAATATAGACTTCAAAGTTTTATCACCACTTGACGCGGCTATTTATTGCTTTTTTTTCAATTACAAATCTGCAAAAAATATGCTTAAATAATTAGCAGTTTCGAATTGAGCCTTTAAACATCTCTCTTATAAAGCTAAGAGAGGAAAGGAAATAATAAATGATAAACACCGTTTTTTTAGTCTTTTCATTGGAAAAGGTTTTTTTTTGTATTAGTATTAGAAAACTGAAAAAACAACAACAAGAAGTACAGCTTGGGGTGTCATGTAGCACTTTATGATGGCAAGTCAAGTCTAGTTCGTCAAAAGTGATTAGATATAAAAATAGGTTTTTAAATGAGCCCAACATCTCTACATTTTTGTCCGCCTGCTAGTTTTGGTTGCGGTTATTTAGGGTGGGAGGTATGTTGATGCCCCCTTGTTTCTTACCAATGCCTAGATTTTGAAAAATGCCTTTTTTGGAGACTTTCAATCCGAAAAAAACGTTTTCTACACTGAATATTCGATAATGGAGATTCGAATAGTTTACTTTTTGGTTTGATTCGATGTCATTTTTGAGAGATTCCAGGTTCTTTTTCATGCGTATGTATCGTTGTACATAGATATCAACATGAACATACAACCTATGCAATCAAAAACATGCATCAATGAGCTTTATGGAAGGCGGCTATTTTTATAGTACTTTTTTCTGGTATTTATTTTTGGAAGACTCAAGCGGAAAAGGCTCTGAAACAAAAGTAATATGCACACAAAAATTATGTTTATATTAATAAATTATTATTTATTACACAAGGACAATATTCGCGTGTCCCTTTAAAACCCCCTTTTAAGCCCATTACAGGAAGAGCAGTGACAATCAGCCCGTGGTAAAGAACTGTAAGTAAGGAGCTACTCAGTCCAATAGTAATCAAAATTATAAAAAATGGAATTTTGAAAATAACAGATATGTAAAAAAAAGACTTTTTACGCTGATTATAAATATGTAAAATTCATTAACTTTAATATTACCCATCAAAAATTATAAGAACCAAAAATTTGCTTGATTTTGGAGAAATTGGAAAATATCCCTAAAAATACTTAAACGAATTCTGAAACATGTTTTGCCGGTGATATCTCATATTTTGATTTTTTTAATCAATTTGTCTTTTCAAAAAGGATTAGCTCCAAAAGGTCTAAGAAAAGTCGTATTATACCTTTATATAAATATGGAAATGAGGAACAGATAAATAATTACCGCCATATTTCAATTCTACCAGTTATTTCGAAGATTTGTGAAAAAATAATGCATGATATAATTAGTAACTTTGCGGAAGAAAATGAAATAATACCACCTAGCCAGTATGGATTTCGGAAAGGGCAATTGACGGATCATGCGATTGCCCATTTTATTTATAAAGTGAAAGATTTTCTAGATACGGGTTTTTATACCTCAGCTTTATTTATTGACCTGTCGAAAGCATTTGATACAGTAAACCATAATCTTTTAGTTAGAAAGTTAAAGAAAAATAATTTTTCACCGTGGATTTTTAGTTGGATTGAGTCATATCTATCGGATAGGTCACAGGTGGCTATAGTTAAACCAAATAGATTACGAGAGCACCTACTAGCTTGCGGAGCTCCAAAGGGGTCGATTTTAGGGCCACTCCTTTACCTCATTTATACGACGGATGTAGGAAATTTGAGGAAAGATTGTTTGACAATATCATTCTCAAATGATACGGTTTTATTATTCCGAGTTTTAAGTGCCCTTTTTAAGACCGTGGAGAGCGTGTTGGATGATCTAATGAAATATATCAGGAATAACCGTTTATTGATTAATATTGAAAAAATAAGTTACTTGATTTTTTCTACTATTAAAAAAGTAAACGAAGAACTATATTTAACAGCTGAAGGATGTTCGATATATAGGGTTTCAAAATTTGAATATTTAGGTGTAATCTTTGATGAATTATTGTCAATGAAAGAACAATTAAATTCATTATCTATAAAAATTGCAAGAGGAGCTGGAATTTTGCACCGACTGAAACATTTCCTTTTGCGAACCCTTTATTTTACTCTTGTTTATCCTTATATCCAGTATAGTTGTTACGTTTGGGCTAATTCTTTCTGTTATAACTTAAAGACAATTCAAACGTTACAAAATAGAGCTGTAAAGTCAACTTATTTTAATAAACTTAATCTTAAAGAAGTTTTTCTTAAATCTCAATTACTAACAGTAAGACAAATTTGCCAGCTCCAAACTGCTGCATTCATGTATAAATACTATAATAGTCTAGCACCCCCAGGACTAACACAACTTGTCCTTTTTTCATTTATTGGCATATTATCATGCTTATCCAACGTCGCCATCTACACATTTTTCTCTTATTTCGAATGTTTGTCATACGCAAAGAGCATCTTTATCTATGAAATACGTTGGCGTGAAATTGTGGAACAGGTATTCTGCTGGGAATAAAAGATTATGTTTCAGTTCCGTCATTCCGACACAATTATAATGAACATCTTCTTTCTACTAGTACAAATGAATAATGTTTAGGAGGATTCTCTCTCTCTCTCTCTCTCTCTCTCTCTCTCTCTCTCTCTCTCTCTCTCTCTCTCTCTCTCTCTCTCTCTCTCTCTCTCTCTCTCTCTCTCTCTCTCTCTCTCTCTCTCTCTCTCTCTCTCTCTCTCTCTCTCTCTCTCTCTCTCTCTCTCTCTCTCTCTCTCTCTCTCTCTCTCTCTCTCTCTCTCTCTCTCTCTCTCCCTCTCTCCCTCTCTCTCTCTCTCTCTCTCTCTCTTCTTGTTCTTCTTCTTCTTCTTCTTCTGCTCTCTCTTTCTTTCTGTCTCTTTTTTTTTCTTATGCAGTCACTTTGTTGTTTTGTCAATAATCAGTGATATATTAATATGAATACCTGGGTTCTCCAAGGGCAACACTTAGGCTCTAGAGATCATTGATCAGTCCCTGGAGTTGTGTTTTATTTGTGTGTTTATATTCAATAAAGTTAAAGTTCAAAGTTCAAAGAAGTTGAGCAATCTCAACGAAAATAACACAATCAGATTCAGCATGTCAGCAAAGCCTGCTGTAGAGGATTCAAGCTCTTATCTACAAAAATGTGGAATTTAGTATTTTTTTTACGAAGAAAGATCATGGATGTGTGTTAACGAGTTTATTTTTTGTTATGTTTCTTTTTCCCAGGGGTGATCATATCGAACTAAAGGTCCTAAGAAATCGGAAAGGGCTCACTTGTAGAAACTCAAAGTTCTAGTGCCCTTTTTCTGACCAAAATTTTAAGACATCCACCTGATTCAGCATAGTTGAGAGGTCCGATAACTATGCATTTGGGAATGAGAAGCTCCCCCATAGCCCTAGGGAAATGGCTGTAAGTTATACAACTTGCCCATTGTCGACACATAGTATTTGTTATTGCAAAATATACACAGATTTCTTTGGGAGGAGGATCTATTTTGATGGGAAACCTGTCCCACGGACCTTTTTATTCCAAAATAAAGCAGAATGTTTCTAGTTCTAAGAAAATATGCACAGACGTTTAAACTTATGAAATCGGATTAAAAATTTTCTTAATAGTGTTATCGTCCCTTTATCATGTTTAGGCAATGACCCAAGTTATGTTTCTCTATGTTTCTCTAATGACCTAAGTTATGAAATCGGATTAAAAAATTTCTTAATAGTGTTATCGTCCCTTTATCATGTTTAGGCAATGGCCCAAGTTATGTTTCTCTAAGCAGAGTCTGGTATTGATTCTAAGCTAGTTTATTAACAATTCTTATTGCACCCCTTTTCCGGGGAGTTTAATTGTAGTTTAAAAAATTATGTAAATTTTCATGAGCTAGTACCTTTTGACACTTTGGATGTAAGGGAAGATACATTATATGAGGAAGAATTAGTTTCAGAACTAAAACAAAAGGAATGTAAAGAAAGTGGAGAAAGTATTTAAATAAGAAGTAAGGAGGTGTGAAGTGGAGGCCATGGATAATACTACTGAAGATCTGGAAGATGCAGCCAAATGGCATAATAGTCAAATGTTATTCTGGCATGTTAATAATTTGAGAGGGAATACTCAATTTGGACCTGTGCCGGTTAAAGATGAGAACGGGGCCACAATTAGTGATAAGGAAAGAGTTAAGGAGAGATGGGCAGAACATTTTGAGAATGTGCTACACCGAGACAGAGTTACAGGATAAGATATATAGGAAAAGGAAAACTTTTGTGATACCTTAGATGTGAAGGAACATTTGTTTTGTGAGGAAGGATTAGGAACAGTACTAAAAGGATTAAAAAACAATAAGGATGCTGATAGTGTGGTAAATGAGTTTTTTGGTGGCTCTGAGGTTAGAAATAAGTTACTGAAGATTATGAATATGATTTTCGAAAAAGGGAAGTACCTAACGATTTTAGGAAAAACTTAACTACACAATTGTATGAGTGAGATGATAAGAGTGAGTGTGGTAATTATCGAGGCATTAGTATGGTCTCTGTAGGTAGCAAATTACTTATTAATATGATACTTTTTAGACGGAGAGAAGCTGTAGAGAAAGTTTTAATAGAAGAACAGTGCGGTTTTAGAAAAGGTAGAGGATATGTCGACCAAATTTTCACTCCTAGGTTAAAAATTGAGAAGCGCCTGAGTTGTCAAAAACCTTCGGTCCTCAGGGTGCTAGAATAGGTTTGAAAATTAATGTTAAGAAGACTAAGTTACTAAGGCATAAGTGAAGATGAGAAGGTGACGTTGGGTAACAAAAAGATTGATCAGGTGGGCAGCTTCACTTACCTTGGTAGTATTATTAGTAAAGACGGTGGGAGCAGTAAAGAAGTTAAAAGTAGTATAGCCAAGGTGCGAGTTCAAGGTGCTAGTATTGGTTTGAAAATTAATCTTAGGAAGACTAAGTCACTGAGGCTAGGAATAAGTGAAGATTAAAAGGTGACGTTGGATAACGAAAAGATTGATCAGGTGGGCAGCTTCACTTACCTTGGTAGTATTCTTAATAAAGATTGTGGGAGCAGTGAAGATGTTAAAAGTAGAATAGCCAAGGCTCAGGATGTTTTTTCACAGTTAAAAAAAAGTTTGGAAGAATAGGAAGATCAGTCTGCAAACCAAGATTAGAATATTAGAAGCTACAGTGACGACAGTGGTCAAATATGTCTCTGAAGTATGGGCGCTCCGAAAAGCGGATGAAGATTTGCTAGTTGTTTTCCAGAGAAATTGCTTAAGGATTTTTCTGGGTACCCGGCTGACTGACCGTTTTTCCAACACTAGGCTGTACGAAAAGTTTGGTTCAAACCCGCTTTCTAGGGATATAATGAGAGAAAGGTTGAGATGGCTAGGGCACGTTGTGCGGATTAAGGATGACAGATTGCCGAAGATTATCCTTTTCGGCCAACTGTCTAGGGCTAAACGGAAAGCAGGACGTCCTCGTCTACAGTGGGAGGACGTCATAAAGAAAGATTTAAAGGAAATGGGAATTTCCTGGGATGGTGTAAAAAGGGAGGCTTTGAATAGATTGGGATGGAGAAGGAGCGTGCATAGCTGTGTTGGCCTCAGGCGGCTTGGTGTTGCGGTGAGTTGTTAGTGGTAGTAGTAGTACCATAGCAAGACCCGAAAACAAACCTTTTTAAAGTAAAAAGAAGTTTAAATATTGAGGTTTTCAGCCCCATTGTGGCAGCAAAATCCTGAAATATCATTTCGACAGCCTAACGAAGTTAGGTTTTTAAATTTTTCCTCCTTGTTATTACAAAAATGAAGATTTTTGCCTCCCAGTTGGCTTTTGTGGTAATGCGGACAGATTTCCTTGATAAATCGAAATATAGTTAAATACTTTTAGGCGGTATATGTCATCTGTAAAATCTAACAGAGACCACACAAAGTAACTGAGACTTAGTTACAAATTTGTTTGGAAAAAGAAACAGTCTTAACAATCACAGACTTATTAACAACGCAACTATCAAAAGCCAATTGCAAAAACTAACTTTAAAGTGTTACATCGTCCCAACCCCAATTAAAGCAAGCGGTCCCAACCCCAACCCCAACCTGTGCCCCCCACCTGGATCCGCCACTGAGTTGTAGTATGAAGTACTAGTAGTCTGTATTGCCTTTTTGGCCAATTGATCATCTCCCTATTCATTTCCTGAAAGTTCCAAATTAATATACTTATCATTCCTGAGTTACGCCCGTTTGACGACCCGTTTACACACAACGTGTTTTGACTTATTTCAACACTCCCCTCAACATTCTCAGAATGCCTCTGAAAGGCTCCTGAATCCCCTTCGTCTTTTTAGAAAGTAAGGCCAAACATGCATATCTTTGACAAATGAAACTCAGAGAGGAGAGAAACTAACAAAATGAAAAATAAAATCAAAAAGGGTGAAAAACGAGGATTTTGTCAGCCAGTGGCGAACCATGAAGATGAACAAAATATAAGAAAATATTTCGACAAGGACCTCCGCCAAGTCGTCCTCAGTGCTAAACAAAAAAGAAGACAAAGATAGAGATAAAAAAAAAACGAAAATATAACCTTTCGAAGTTTACTTTACAAAGACAGAACAGACACTGAATAAAAACCAGACAGGAATAAATGAAAATGAATTTACCAAGATGATTGGGCAAGGATCTTTTGCCTTGCAATAGTTTTAGCTGGTCTACAACTTCGGTTTTCATTAGATATGCAAATAGGTTCTTTTAAGTTATACCGGGTGAAAATATTGATTGAGTCCTTCAAGATTAAACTTTCGTAAATTGGGCTTAATGAAATATCTCCAGTATCTCTATTTATTGCTAAATTTTGGTTCATATATTTTTTTATCTCAATTACCTCTTTAAAAGTTTGTGGTACGCCATTTACAGTTGATATTAAGGTTGCCTTGTCAAACAGAACTAGATGGGTCGAATTTACGAAAATATGTGAAGCAAATGCCGAATCATAGTTGTCATTGTTATTTTTTAATTTCAGGGACTTACCCATTGTAATTCTGTGTTCATGCAAACGTTCACCTAGTTGTTGTTGGGTCCTACCAACGTAAAATTTTCCACAAGAACACGGGATTCTGTAGACACCACTACCTAGTACAGGGTCAGTTTTATCCTTTCCTGAGTTGAAAAAGTGTTCAACTATAATAAGTTGAACACTTTTTCAACTCAGGAAAGGATAAAATTGACCATGTACTAGGTAGTGGTGTCTACAGAATCCCGTGTTCTTGTGGAAAATTTTACATTGGTAGGACCCATCAACAACTAGGTGAACGTTTGCATGAGCACAAAATTTCAATAGGTAAGTCCCTGAGATTAAAAAATAACAATGACAACTTTGATTCGGTATTGGCTTCGCATATTTTCGTAAATCCGACCCATCAAGTTCTGTTTGACGAGGCAACCTTAATATCAACTGTAAATGGCGTACCACAAACTTTTAAAGAGGTAATTGAGATAAAAAATATATGAACAAAAATTTAGCAATATATAGAGATACTGGAGATATCTCATTAAGCCCAATTTACAACAATTTAATTTTGAAGGACTCAATCAATACTTTCAACCGATATAACTTAAAAGAACCTATTGGCATTTCTAATGAAAACCGAAATTGTAGACCAGCTAAAACTATTGCAAGGCAAAAGATCCCTGCCCAATCATCTTGGTAAATTCATTTTCATTGATTCCTGCCTGGTTTTTATTCAGTGTCTGTTATGTCTTTGTAAAGTAAACTTCGAAAGGTTAGATTTTCGATTTTTGTTTTTTTTTCCTCTCTCTTTTTCTTCTTTTTTGTTTAGCACTGAGGACGACTTGGCGGAGGTCCTTGTCGAAATATTTGCTTATATTTTGTTCATCTTCATGGTTCGTCACTGGCTGACAATATTCTCGTTTTTTCGACCTTTTTGATTTTATTTTTCATTTTGTTAGTTTCTCTCCTCTCTGAGTTTCATTTGTCATGTATAGCCAGTGTGGTCTAAGAATGTATATGCATATCTTTCTGAACAAAATATACTATGTATAAACAATAAACGAATTGCCTAACTTACAGTCCTTGCCCTGAGGGCAGTGGAGAGTTTGACATTCCCAAAGACACAATCATTGAACCTTTCAACAATGCTGAACAAAATAGCTCTCTTAGATTTTGATTGGATGAGTTTTGGGGAATAATAGCCTTGAGGGGAGGGGTGGTTGCCCTTCATTTACTTTTGGCTCTTAAAAAGGACACTAAAAATTCGGACTTCCTATCAAATGAAGCCCATCCGAAGTTTATAAGATTCTCTAGTGATATGATTTTTTTTAACTTGTTCATTTTATTCAGTTGAATTTGACAATGAACGAGGATCAACTTGAAAGCTGGATTTTAAGTTCAATTTTAATTTTTCATTTCCCATTCTTTAATTTTTTTAAATGTATAAAGATATAAGGAATTTCCGTTCGAGGGGGGGAACTGCCCTGTTATGAAAGAGGTACAATTTACATGGCCGTTATAAAAACAAAAGTGGTATCTATGCAGGCAGGGTGATTTTTGACTATCTCTCCTTCTGATTTTTGACTCCTTCTGTAAACTATTCATAGGTTTAGAAAATTGCATAAAGACAAGTCTACATCTACTCGTACTATAGTCTTCGGAAGCAACAAATCTTTCTGTAATTGGTTTGAGTAGGATTTTCTTTTAAGATTAAATGCATAATAATTAAATATGTTATTGGTTAAATGGATTGACACCTTTGCTAGGAATCCTTATCGTTTAAAATTTAGTGACTTTTGTTTCATTTTGCGCGCAAATTTAGTTGCTTTTTTTTATTCGAAAATTTGTTCCTAAATGTATTTTAGGATAAACTTATTCCAAAAGAAAAATATCCTAAAATATATTTCCCGTTTCCCATCCACCACTGGCTATTCTGGTGTCTCTGTTGTTTCCTTTGAAGGGGGATCTACACTTAAAAGGAGAATTTTTTTCCCTTCCAAGTGTTTCAACATACCTTTTAAATGTACAATTAACTCAGTTTATGGTTTTAGGTTTTTCCTACAGTATCCCGAAGAAAAAGACTTCAATGAAAAAGAGATCAAAAGAGTCGAATCCAGCCTAGACGATATTTTAAGAAATTTGGAAGACAGGAACTCAATTGATTTCATGTTGGAAGTTCTAGCAAACCATTACAATACCAGAGGAATCAGAAGAGATGGCTTTGAAGTTAGTAATTGAGAGATGAATTAAGGAAATGAATATTCAATGACATTACATGACGCTTTTTTTCCAACAGGCTAGATAGTTACCCATCCAAATATTTTCTAGTTTTGTCGATAGGGAAATTTTAAATGATTACAATAGAGTTTACAAATAGTATTTTAAAAAAATATACAAACTTTGTACATAGATATTTTCCAATATAAAAATTAACGGCTATATTAAAATAAAAAAAGCGGAAACAAAATCATACGGATTGCTGGTTCAATAAGAGCTTTCTGTGAAAAAAAAAACGTTTTGGTAGATCAGAAACGAAATTGTTTATCACATTTACCTCATCCTCAACACAGACTTCAATTCAATTGTCCCATTCTATCCCTTTCTCTCGCCAATAGTACCTGAAAGTTTCAACTTTATCCCCCTAGCCGTTGCCGAGATATTGCAGATTTGTTTGTTTTTTATTACTTTGATACATATGTGTTTCAATATATCTCTTTCCCCCCGAAGTCCAAATTTAAGGTCCAATTGACAATCCCCACAACCCTGCCCGAGAGTGTTAACTCGTTCGGCATGGTGATTCTCAATACATTGCGGATAATTTGAAAACTCTGGTGCATATAACGTTTTTAAATTACTGTGGTGTGCGTGCCATTTACAGATTATACCCTTGTGGAAATCCGGTACAATTCCTTGATACAAATATCTTTCAATATATCTCTTTCCTCCTAAAGTCCAAATTTAAGGTCCAATTGACAATTCCCACAATCCTGCCTGAGAATGTTAACTCGTTTCGCATGGTGATTCCCGATATATCGCAGATATTTTGAAAACTCTGAAGCATTTAACGTTTTTGAATTACTGTGGTGCTCGTGCCATTTACAGAGTATACACTTATGGAACTCTGGAAATTCTGACCAAGCGAACCCTAAGAGGTATTCTACAAAATAAAAGAAAAAACTGTGAAGAACGGTTAGCCTAACCTGACTTAGGGTCATTGCCCTTGGGGCTGTGGTGGCTATACCCCGAAGGCAATAGGATTTTATTTATAATTCTTTAACGTACACCAGAGGTTCAAAGAAATAACTTAAAGCATGAAGGTTGTGCACACTAGCAAAAGATAGTTTACATCCCCTTGGCCAAATATCTATAGTTAAAGACAGGTAAAAATCCTCCAAGTCTTGTCCCTTACTTATTGGGTGGTGAATATAGTCCATACATCTTATATGCGTAACCTCCCTGGCCCACTATTTTCCCCAACCGCTATTTTCCCCAGTGCGCTTCTGCTCTATGAGGATTTTACAAACTATACCATTCGTTCCAAATTTGAACCAACGGTCCCATGGAATTAAGATTTTTGGTAAATAAACCAACTTTTCCTTACTGACTTTAAAGAGCCTAAAAAGTGGAAAAAATGTGCTAAAAAGTAAAAATCTGTAAAAATTTGGGAAAGAGCTAAGTTCAGTAAATTTCGAAGAGGTTTTAAATATTAATGATAATGCCTCCAGTGCCCTTGACCGTCTCATGGCTATCAATAGCCAATTTATGATAGAATATGCGCACTTGCAAAGCCCACGACTATCTGCAAATATGACTACTTGTGACTGCGACTACTTAAGACTACGAATAATTGCGCCTGTGACTAACTGAAACTGCAACAACTTTTGACTGTGACTGAATCTACTTGTGACTCCGAGTACTAATGCAACACGACTACTACTGCGGCTACTTGCAATTGCGAGAGCAAGAAATAGCGACTTCACATGAGACAACTCGTGACTGCAGCTTCTACTACTTGTAACTATGACTTCTACTATTATACTGCTTCCACTACTGCGATTGTACCTGTGACTGCAAATTTAAATGCAATTTTTTACTATTACAACTAGGACTATTGAACTAAATCAAAAGAGTTTAACACCATCTTTATAATCAAAATGACAAAGTGCATTCAGATTGTCAAAATTATCTGCAATATTTCACAAATGGTAAGAATATTAAGTAAGACATTTCATGGAACACTAAGGGGGGGGGGGGTAAACAAAACCAAAATACACTATATGCATACAGGTTGTCAAAACGCTATGGCTTCAGCCTTCAATATTTCAAGAGCAGTTTGGGAAGACAATATGTGTATACCAATTGTTAATGGCACAGCTGCAATACCTTAGGGATGGTTAAGATTATTAAGTTAAAACTTCCAGGAAGTGTGATTGGAATTTTCAACTAAATCAAAAGACACAATATACATTCTAGTTATCATATTGGCATATCTGTACTATCTCAGGAATAGCTAAAGGTATTACACTGAAACTTACAGAGATTGTTGAAGGGGATGTTGGACTTTATCAAAATACAATTACATGCATCCCAGTTGTCAAAAAAGGGTGTTTACAATATCTCAGGATGGCTAATGGTTTTTAATTGAAACTTCCAAGACATGTTGAACTATATCAAAAGATACTGCGTACGTCCAGCTTGTTAAAATGGTGTGTGCAATGTCTCAGGAACAGTAAAGGATATTAAGTAGATATTCTCAGAGAAAGTTGAACTCGATTAAAAGACATTATGCGTATTCCGATTGTCAAGAAACTTATCTGTAGTGTTCCAGGAACGGCTTATGGTATTTAGTCAGAACTTTCAGGAAACATTGAGAGAGACGTTGAAATCAATAAAAAGACACTAATTAGAAATAGTAAATTAAAATCTGATATTTTAATTCTTAATCCGAAGACGTGAAAAACAAACGAAATTTTCATTATATTAACCAATAATAAGATTTTGGTAATCAAAACAAATGGAAATTAATTAAAAAGAATTTTTTCTAAGAATTAAAAAGAAAAAGAAAAATAATTTTTTAAAAGAAAAGTGAAGAAGTATGTAAAACTTGAGACCAGCAGAATTAAAGTTCTCGAATGCTTCAAACTCAAACGACCAGAAACAACATTTAAAGAGTAAATGAGCCCCCCCCCACATAGACGGGGGGGGGTTTACTAACATAGATTTGACCAACACAGACGAACAAATAAATCTTAAAACAAGTAAAATTAAAATGAATATTTGATTCAAACTTAAAACGAACTAAAATTACTACAATCAGGAATTTGGCTAGTACTTCCGTCCCCCTCCCCTAACCATAATAGTTCTAAAGACTATTGCGTCATTTGCACTTTACTTAAAAAATTATATAATAAAAAAATTTCTTACATTTACAATATTGAAAAATAAATAAAATAGTGAATAAAATCTCGAATTGTTGAGATTTTGAGGCATTAGTGTTTTATATATCAAATATTCAATTTATTTTCATTAGTTATTTACAGTCATCTTGATTGTTATATTGATTTATTTCTCATTTGTCTTTGAGATTTTCAAACAGTTCGTGGTAACGAACTGTAAGTAAGGAGTGACCCGGCTCAATGGTAACCGAAACTCTAGAAAACGGGTTTTTGATACCAATAGATATATCAAAAGAATCAGATTTTAATGCTTGACTTCAAATATATAATTTTCATCAAGTTTAGTGCTACACATCAAAAGTTACGCGCCTGAGAAAATTTGGCTAATTTTCCGAAAAAGGGAGAATGACCCCTCGAAAGTTACAGGAACTAAATGAACATTACACCATTAGATTCAGCATATTCATCATATTCAGAAAACCCTCCTGCAGAGGTCTCAAGCTCCTATCTACAAAAATCTGGATTTTTGCATTTTGCCATAAGAAAGATCACGGATGCGTGTTTATTTGTTGTTTTTTTTTGTTTTTTTTTTCCCAGGGGTGATCGTATCGACCCAGTGGTCCTAGAATATCATGGGAGGGCTCATTGGAACGGAAATTTAAAAGTTCTAGTGCCCTTTTTAAATGACCAAAAAAATGGAGGGCAACTAAGCCCCCTCCCACGCTTATTTTTTTTCCAAATTCACCCGATCAAAATTTTGAGATAGCCATTTTGTTCAGCATGGTCAAAAATATGATAAATATGTCTTTTAGGATGACTTAATCCCCCGAAGTCCCCAGGGGGAGGGATAAAAGTTATGAACTTTACCCATTGTTAACATATTGTATTGGTTATTGGGAATTATACAGACGTTTTCCGGAGGTTTTTTTTCGGGTTGTGGGGGGGCGGAGGGGTGGGTTATGTTGGAGGATCTGTCCATGAAGGAAGTTTTGGGAAGGGAAATTGCCATGAAGGGGGCGCCGGACTTGCCAGCATTATTTATTGGTTATTGGGAAGTATACAGACATTTTCAGGAAGGATTTTTTTCTGGAGGGGGGGGCTAGAGGAGGGGGTTACTCTGGAGAATCTTTCCGTGAAGGATGTTTCTTTGGGGTAAGGGACATTTCTATGAAGGGGGCGCCGGATTTCCAAGCATTATTTAAAAAACGATCAGAAATTAAATATAAAAAAAACAAGTTTTTTCAACTGAAAGTAAGAAGCAACATTAGAACTTAAGACGAACAGAAATTATATCGTATGTGAGGGGGTTCACCCCCAAGTCAATACCTCGCTCTTTACGCTACAGTTTGTTTTAGTGCTTTCAAAAGAGCTATCTATTCTAATTAAACGGCCTTTGTGATTCAGGGGTTTGTGAATCAAATTTTTGTTAAACTTTTAACGTAAAGAGCGCGGTATTGATTAAGGGAAGAACCCCCTCATATACGTAATAACATATACGTAATAAAAAAACAATTAAAAAAAACAAGCGATACGGCTCAATAGTAACCGAAACTTTTAAAAACGAAATTTTGATGCCAATAAATGTATCAAAAGAATGGGCTTATAATGCTGATTCTAAATATATAAATTTTATTTAGTTTAGTATTACTCATCAAAGGCTACGAGCCTGAGAAAATTTACCCGATTTTTTAAAGAGGGGGAAACATCCCCTACAAGTGAAAGAATTTTAATGAAAATCAAACCGTCAGATTCAGCGTATCAGAAAACCCTATTACACAGGTTTCAAGCTCATATCTGCAAAAATCTGCAACTTTGTATTTTTTGCCAGAAGAAACATATACGATTAGAGAAGTTAGTTACGAAAGTTAATTTGTAAATTACGCCATAACCAAATTTAGAGATATCCATTTAGCAAAAGAAAAGTTAAATTTTTATGCAAATTTTGTTTACGTATTCAATGACGGTGAGCCAAAATAAAAGCTGCATTAACTAAAAAACGATCAAAAATTAAATAAAAAAACAAGTTTTTTAAACTGAAAGCAAGGAGCAACATTAAAACTTAAAAGGAACAGAAATTATTCCGAATATGAAAGGGAATGTCCCCGCCTCAACGCCTCGCTCTTTATTCTAAAGTTTGACTCTGTCTCACAACTTTATTTTTTAAAACAATAAAAAACTTTAGCGTAAAGAGCGATGCGTTGAGGAGGGGACAGCCCCTTTCATATACGGAATAATTTCTGTTCGTTTTAAGTTTTAATGTTGCTCCTTACTTTCAGTTTAAAAAACTTGTTTTTTTTATTTAATCAAAAACTAAAACACACTGTTAAAAGTATATATTGTTTTCACTCAAAGGCAAACAGTGCAATATGCTTTTAAGTTGGTTTTTTTTTTTTTTTTTTTTTCTAATAACTGAGAAATGACTAAAACTATAGTCAAAATTAGTATATCTATGAAAAGCCAAACTTTCATTTTATCTATAACATGGCGCCCTATTGAAAACTAAAAAAGCTCGAAGAGAAAAGTAAAAATGAATGTATTTGCCAAAAAATAATGATAATAAAAATCGGAATTTCATGGCACCTTTGGTTGAAATTTAGGACGTTTGTTACAACTCCAAAAATTTTCTCAAAAATTGTAAAATGACTATGATGCGTATGGCCCAGATTTAGCCCCCTGATTTAGTATTATTTACTTATCTCAGGAAGAGAAAAGCGCAGTCAGCCAGAAAAAACTTGAGTGTGAAATTAAGGACACAAAAATGGCAAGCGCAGTCCTGTATTAACGTTTTCATTTATAAGACGTTGAACCTTAACAGTGTTTTGGTAAATAGCGACGAAGACCATCCTACCTTTTCATAATAAACAACAAAACATAAGTAGAACAATAGGGACTCTTTTTTTCTATAAAACAGGAAAAATGCGAAGTCTGTAATGAAGTTCCAAAAAATTTTTAGATTTAATGATTGTATTTTAGTGTGAGTTTCTTTTATATCTTTTCATTTGTTTTGCTGAGGACGGCCCTTGGATATATGGCCGAAATATCCTTTTAGCTTTTGCATTCCACTGTCTTATAGAAAAAAATTCCATATTGTTCTACTCGTATTTTGTTTTTATAAGACCTTTGGATAGAAAGAACTTGAAAAATGTATCTCTCACATAAGAAAAGGTAAAAACAAACTCACATAAGGGATAAAAAAAGCTGTGATAGAATTGGGAAGAGCAATTAGTCTATTTTAGCTCATGCTGCGGTATGATATACGTCTTAGATTTCACCCTTCTCAACCTAGCACGTACCACAGGGAGAAATCGAGGATAAAATCCTAAAATAGACTGTTCTGATGAACATGAGGCCATTACAAAACAAGACGACCCCTCCCCCGCCAAAAAATTAACATTGCTACTTATATGCCTAATCTCGGCACTTTGAAATGAAAAACTGCTGCCAGGAGGTTTGTTCTAAGCGTTTAAATATGACTCAAAAATTTATAGACTGTGTGATAACTTTCTTTATTCTCTTACAGAGATTCTCCTTTGTCTTCTTAGAATTTATTATGGAAGAACTAGAAGGCGAAGTCTCCAAATTTGACCTTGAAGCCTGGGCTGTCGCATTGAGGATCCTAGTCAATATAATAGGGTCATATTTGTAACGTTTTTTACGATATTTTAATAACAATCAATTCTATGATATTGAATTAAGTGATAAATACTTGATTGTATACTGAAGTAGAATGATAGCTATATTTAAACCTCAAATGTGAAAAAAAAACCACCGTGGTAAAGAGTAGCTACGTCCCCTATAAGTTATTTCTTTTCATTTTTTAATAGATTCCACAGTACTGGGAACGTAGTAGTTATTTTTTTTCCCAGCGCCACCTTGCACGGAAGGGGTGGTCACATAAAACTTTAGAGGGACTCGTTTGATTGGTAGTTGAAATTTCTAGTGCCCTCTTCAGAAATCAAAATTACCAGGGGTCAACTAGCCCCTCTTCTGTGTTCTTTTTTCCTCAAAGAAATCCAATAGAAATTTTGAGATAGCCATTTGTCCAAAATAGTTCAAAAGTCAAATAGCAATGCCTCAGGGGTTGAGGTAACCGACCTGAGCCCCTGAGGCAAGGGCTGTAAATTATGCAAGCTGCCTTGTTAACATATAAGGTTTTATGATTGGCAGCGCAATAGCGCTGCCTAAGTAAAGAGGGATGTGGGCTCAATGTATTTTGTTTTCACAAAAGCACTTGATCTAGAAGGAGTTGGCGTAGAAAATTCGAAAGAAGCTCATTCGCTTGGAAATTAAAAGTTTTGGTACCCTTTTTATGAGTCAAAAGTGATTGGAGGGCAACCAATGCCCATTTTGCACCCTCAATTCCCCAAAACACATTCTATAACAATTGACATAGACATTTTGTTCAGTATAATTGAAGGTTTCAGTATTTATGTCTCTATGGATTTCAACTCACCCTCCCCTCACCTCATCCCCCCCGAGCCCTCGGGGCAGGAGCAGTAAGCTGTAGTATTCGTTCATTGTTTGCATATACTATTTAAGGTGGGCATTTTTGAATTTTAGTGTCCAAAAAGAAGAAGGCCTTTCAGGTGAACCTTTCAAAAAGTATTGAGGGGAGTGTTGAACCAAATCGAAACACGATGTGCATACGGGTGTTCAAAAGGGTGTAACTCAGGAATGAATAAGTGCATTATTTTGTTTCCAGGAAATGATAAGGGGGACCATCAATTGACCAAAAAGGCAATATTTGCACTCTGCTACTACTTCTACCATTACTACTAATACTACTACCACTACTACCACTAATTCTACAACTAACACCACTACTACTACTATTACTACTGCTACCACAAGAACTACTGCTTCTTTAGCGAGTACTATCGAGGCTGAGGGTATTGAAGTGAAAATTTGAGGAAATGTTGAGGGGAAAGTTGAACTAAATCAAAAAATACTATTTGCATACAGATTGTCAAAAGCACATATCAGCAATATCTTTGGAACAGCTTACCATGTCGCCATGAAACTTCCAGAACATGATGAGGTAATATTGAACACAATCAAAACACGCTTCGTACATGCTGGTTTTCAGAAGGGCGCATCAGTAATATCTAAGGAGGGTATTAAGTCAAAACTTTCAGGGTATGTTGAGGAGGATTTTGCATAGTGAACTGGAGTGCCACGATCCACCTTGCCGTTTTTAAATGTCCCCTCCCTTATCATTGATCGAAATTTTGAATATCAATTTTGTTCAAAATAGTCAAAAGATCCAAAAACTATGCCTACGGGGATACCAGGGTTTATGCAGTCCAGGAGCAAGGTTGGTTTATTATGCAATTTGTCTACATGCAGGATTGGGAAGGCGCTAGAACATCGACACTTCAGGACCACTACTGTCATAACATCGATAAAAAATTAGTCAGAACATCGACACGCCAGGACATTGATAGTAATAAAATTAACACATCAGTTCATAGACAGTTACAATTGTTAAGCGCCAGAATGTTAACAGTCTGAGCATCGATACGTCATTTCGTCGACAGCCACAATCACTACCCATCAGAATGTTAACAGTGATAAAATTAACACGTCAGTTCATCGACAGTCACATTCGCTACCCGTCAGAATGTCGACAGTTATAGCGTCTGCACGTCATACAAGCTAAAAAATATTTTCATTACGAAAATCTGGCAGAACCACTAACCGTCAGAACGTCGATAGTCATAACATCGCCACGCCATAACATCTTAAAAAAATTTTCATAACCAAAATCCGTCAGAACCACTAACCGTCAGAACATCGACAGTCATAACATCGAAAATTTTAAAACTTTGGTTTTTTGGGGTTTAGGGGGGAAAAGGTACCTAGGCTAGGTTACGTATTTAATATATGCTATGCTTTACCCCCACCCTCCTGATGTGCAAATATATAGCCGAAATTTGTTTCTAAACTATTATATACCTATTACTATTATATAAACTTATACATTTTTTTAATAACGAAAATCCGTCAGAACAACTAACCGTCGGAACGTCGACAGTCATAACATCGACACGTCAGAACATCTAAAAATTTTCTAGATGTTACGAAGTGTCGATGTTATGACTGTCGACGTACTGGCGGGTAGCGATCGTGACTGTCGATTAACTGAAGTGTCGATATTATGACTGTCGACGTTCTGACGGGTAGCGATTGTGACTGTCCATGAATTTACGGGTCGATGTTATGACTGTCGAGGTTCTGACGGGTAGCGATTGTGACTGTCGATGTCCTGACGTGCAGATGTTATGACTGTCGATGTCCTGACGTGTCGATGTTCTGACGGATTTTCCTTGTCGACGAAATGACGTTTAGTTCTTGTGACGGTTGTTCGAAATGGTAGCATCCCGCAGGATTTATCACTAGGAAAAGAGGGAATGTTTGACTGAGTGTGTCCAAAAAGGCTAGGGATATTAAGGCGAACATTCGGGGCATATTGAGGGGTATGTTAAAATAAATCAAAAGACACTTTCTGCATCTAGTTTTATAAAAAAAAAAGCGTATCTGCAATATCTTAAGAACGACTGAGGGTATTAAGCTGGAACTTTCATAGCATACTGAGGGGGATGTTAAAGAGTGATCGGAGGGCAACCATCCTCCTTTGCTCTTTTAGGTGCAATTGACATTGACATTGATAGAAATCTGAAAAAAGTCATTGCGTCTAGAATAGTCAAAAAGTCTAATGATTATGCATCCGGGGATCCCATGTCTCCACAGCTTCTGGAGCAAGGAATGTAAATTGTGCAATTTGTCCAAAAAGGCTAAGCGTACTGAGCTGAAATTTCAGGAAATGACGAGGAGTACTACAACTGATACTGTGATTGCAACTGCCAGTATTTGTGACTTCTTCCGAGACTACTTACGACTGCGACTAATATTAGTGCATTGGCTCCTGAAAAGTCGCGTAGTCCGTTCAGATCAAATGATTAATATGGATATATATCTTAATGTTTAACTCAACTCAGTTGATTCAATCAATTTTTCATAATTTATATTTAGTGATATATAATTGCGCATCAGCTATTATGAAGGAAGGGCGATGGATCTTTGTATAGGATGGAGAGTGGGGTGGGGGAAGTTTTCATATGCCTAAATGAGCATATTTCAACACCCAAGTTTTCTAACTCTCTATAAGCCTTCAGATAAATATAGAAAGGGATGTGGGGAGAGCACAAAGGGATTAATCATTTATCTCCCTTGATTTAGATTAAGCCTGAATAAGGGTGCTGCGTGTTCATACCTCCCTTGTTGTTGCTTAAAATTTGTTTTAAAACTTTCAATTAACTAAACTTATTTACTTCACATATCATACATAAAATTACACACAGCGATGCGTAAGTGCACATCAGCGATTATTTAGCAGGGGGAAGGGTCATTTTTTAGGAGGGGGAGGAAGACAAGTATGGGGGTAAATATAGAATGAGTCTTGGGGAAGGGGAGGGGGAACTGGCATCTAATAATGCTTACTATCGAACACAGCTCTGATACTTTTTACGGTTTTTCTTTCGTTTACGTTGTACACTTGAGACATATTTCATCTTCATATTTCATTCTGTCATATTTCATTCTCGAAGTACTTCCTCGTAGGTACTTAATCCTCGTAGAATTAAGTACCATCTTAGTAACCATCGGAACAACACAACTTAGTAATCATCCTTACGTGTGCTCAAGCCTTATTCCTGTCAGTGGTCTTTATTATAACTTTCGTCACTTCAGTATCATACGAAAATACAGTAGTTCGTTAAAAAATGATTTTATTTTAAATATTTTTTTTTGTTAATTAAAAAAACTTCTTTTTTAAATTAACAATTTTTGTTTTGTTATTATTTTTTTGCTAATTAAATAAAACGCTACAACCACGATAAGCTTTATAACAATAATAGGTTTCTAAGAAGAATCTTAATAGATGCATCTAATAAGCGTTACGAAAATAATGCTAATTCTTTAATAAGCGTTACCAGATATATTAAACCTGAACTCAACCTTAGCCGACTAAACATTTGTTAAAATTGCCCCTTTTCCGCTTGCACTCCAACATTTCAATTTGTTCTTTGTTTTATAACCTAGCCTGGCTGTTGTATACCATAGGCAAGCCCCTGGGTCTCATCTTACGGAAGAAGGAGATGATACATGGGGAAAAGCTTTGTGGGTAATGATTGATATCATTAAGAAGGGCTCTACTTAAGAACGTTGGTGGAAAAGAAGCTTTTTATAAAGTGTGTTTTTATTTGGAATATTTTTATGTTTTTCTTATCGTTTGACAATAATAAAGTGTTGAGTTAACAATTGTCTTAAAGCTTGTTCTAAAATGATCAACTCCAGAGAAAGTTAAGATTCAACAGACAGCACTGTGTTATGGTTCTGGGCTATGTTGAATATCAAACAGTTCGTGATAACGAACTGTAAGTAAGGAGCGACCCGGCTCAATGGTAACCGAAACTTTAAAGAACGGAATTTTGATACCAATAGATACATCAAAAGAATCAGATTTTAATGCTGATTTCAAATTTATAAGTTTCATTAAGTTTAGTTTTACCCTTCAAAAGTCAAGCGCCTAAGAAAATTTGCCTTATTTTAGAAAAAAGGGGGATCACCCCGAAAAAGTCAAAGAACTTTAATGAAAATTACACCATCATATTCAGCGTATCAGAGAACCCTACTGTATAGGTTTCAAGCACCTATTTACAAAAATGTGGAATTTTGCATTGTTTGCCAGAAGAAAGATCACGGATGCGTGTTTATTTTTTTTTTTTTTTTCTTCCCAGGGGTGATCGTATCGACCCAGTGGTCCTAGAATATCGTGGGAGGGCTCATCGGAACGGAAATTAAAAGTTTTAGTGTCCTTTTTAAGTGACCAAAAAAATAGAGGGCAACTAGGCCCCTCCCGTGCTCATTTATTCCCAGTCTCCCGATCAAAATTTTGAGATAGCGATTTTGTTCAGCATAGTCTAATTTATTATATCTTTGTCTTTTAGAAAGACTTAATTCCCCGAAGTCCCCGGGGGAGGGCGGAAAGTTATGAACTTTATCCAATGTTAACATATAGTATTCGTTATTGGGAAGTATACAGACGTTTTTAGGTGAGATTTTTTCTGGTAGGGGGGGGGCGGGGTTTATATGGCAGGATCTTTCCATGAAGGAAGTTTTCATGGGAGAAGGGACATTGCTATGAAGGGGGTGAAGGATTTCCCAGCATTATTAAAGAAAGAGATCAGAAATTAAATAAAAAAACAAGTTTTCAACTGAAAGTAAGGAGCAAAATCAAAACTCAACAAGAACATAAAATATTACGTATATGATTGGGTTCACATCCTAGTCAATACCTCACTCGTTAAGCCAAAGATTTTATAGTACTTTCATACCAGCTATTTATTCTAATTAACGGCCTTTGTGATTAAGAGGTCATTTTTAAGGAATTGGAACAAAACTCGAACTTTAGCTTAAAGAGCAAGGTATTGACTAGGGGGCGAACCCCCTAATATACGTGTTAAAAATCTATGAATATAGAAGTTCGTTACGTAAGTTAAATCGTAAGTTACGTATATTTATTACTAAAAAAAACGTTCGTAAATAAAATTAAACAAGTTTCGAGAAAGCCATTTAACTAAATAAAAGTAAAATTACTAAGAGAATTTTATTTATGTGCGGTTACCCAAAATCAAAATCTTCATTGAATCTAAAACGTTAAAATAATAAATAAACAAAACAAGTATTCTTAACTGAAAGTAAGGAACGACGTTAAAACTTAAAACGAACAGAAATTATTCCACATATGAAAGGGGCTGTCCCCTCCTCAACGCCTCGCTCTTTACGCTAAAGTTTGTTTTTCTCACAACTCTATATTTTTTAAACAATAAAACACTTTAGCGTAAAGAGCGAGGCGTTGAGGCGTTGACAGCCCCTTTCATATACGGAATAGTTTCTGTTCGTTTTAAGTTTTAACGTCGTTCCTTACTTTCAGTTTAAAAAAAAACTTGTTTTTTTTATTTAATCAGGCAAAAGACAATCTTGAACCATGTACACGGTTTTATGTCTCATGAATTTCCCGACACTATTTGAATAATGTTCAGAAATTAAATTAAAAAAAATTAACTGACAGTAAAGGGCGACATTAAAACTCAAAACGAATGGACATTATTCCGTATATGAAATGGTATGAACCCCTCTTAAACACTTTGCTCTTTACGCTAAAATTTTACTCTTTGTCACAACTCTACTTTTTAAAGTAATGAAAAACGTTAGAGTAAAGAGAGAGGTGTTGAGGAGAGGGTAACCTTTATCATATACGGAATAATTCCTGTTTGTTTTAAGTTTTAGTGTCGCTCCTTACTTTTAGTTGAAAAGCTTGTTGTTGTTTTTTATTTAATTCTGATCGTTTTTCAAATAATGCTGGGAAATTCATGAGATACAAAATAGTGTACACGATATTTTAAGGCCGTGTGGCAAAACTATTCCATCAAGAGGTAATAAATAAAATAATTTTTGAATATTTTGATAATGCATATTAACTTTTTGTTCTGGAATTTTCCAATTTCCTACATGTCTTTGGTTGTTTTCTTCCTTTTTTACAATCAAGAGCTGCAACATTATATTATGTGAAGTTATTATTTTATATGCTGATTATTTGATTACATAAACTGCTTTTAAAATATTTAAACATGGCTTGGTTAATTTTCCGAAGCTGGCATCACAAAATAGTCAATAATTGGTCAAAATTAGACCAACTAAATAAATTTTTGGGAAACAGCTTTAAGCTTTAGACTAACTAAATAAATTTTCGGAAAAATTTCAACTTCCACTATACTTTACCCCGGCTCCCTAATGTCTCAAGAATTTTGCCATGGGTCACTCTAGTTTTCATTGTGTACCCATATATTTTTTAGTTTTTTATTGTTTTAAAAAATAAAGTTGTGAGACAGAGTCAAACTTAAGCGTAAAGAGCGAGGCGTTGAGTGAGCGGACAGCCCCTTTCATATACGAAATAGTTTCTGTTCGTTTTAAGTTTTAATGTCGCTCCTTACTTTCAGTTAAAAAAAACTTGTTTTTTTTAGTTAATAAATTTAAAGGATAAAAGTTTTAGAGTAAATCATGAGCTTCATGTCGTTTGTGTATGTACAAATATGAGGTAAAATTCCTTAATTTCTTCTTCTATATAACATGGCCTATCTTTCTCTTTTGTTATTGGCCTTGGAAAAAGTAGAAAACCTAATCTCGCATGCGTATAAAGTGGAAAACTGTAGCAGTAGGTATTCTCCCCCGTAGTATGATATTAATGGAATAATACGTGCCGCGGCATCAAGATTAAGAACCACTGATTATGGCTTAAGGTACATATTCCCTCTGTTCGAATCCATTAAGCGTGGCTTCCATGCCGTTAATCAAGTTAATAAGGCTGTCCACAATGCTAATAAATTGTGTTCCTTGCTTTACTTTGTTAACATTATTACTGTCGGAAAGAATTTAAACTTTACTTAACTTTTCAAGAAAGTCCGCAAAGTTCCACAGCAGAAGACGTGCGGAACATTTCAAATAAAAAACATACAAATTAGTTTCTACAAATATAATCGTGTCTACTTGTTTAAATATTTAGCTTGGTAAAAGAAACAAAAAATATTTTTATTTGCTATTAAAAGGAAAAATGCTTAAAAAGATGGTTTTCTCGGCTCCATGTCTGAGTATTTCAGTTACTTTCTATGAAAACTGCTGTTAAGTCAAAAAGGTGAAATCCTTGTGTGAGCGGGACAAACCTTATTGTTCGTACTTTCATGACTAACTTTATTATCTTTATTTACGCCGTGTGGCCCCGCTTTAGTCTCAGATCTATCTTTTCGTTAAGCCAAGAATTATGGTACTTTACTTAGAATTTTTCTTGAAAGAAAAATTAAGATGGCTGGTCACGATTACGGACCTGGAATGACAGGCTACTAGAATTTGCGCCTTTTGATATTGCAGCCGTATCCAAACAAAAATCAAAACCCCGCAAATAAGATCAATATAAGATAAGACAATTTCTAAAGAAAGCGGGGATTTCACACGAGGGAGTAGTGAGTGAAGGTCTGAACAGAATTTGGCGGAGAAGCGTGCAAGTGAGGTAGGCTCAAGGAGAATGAGTCCCGCATTGAGCTGTTAGTGGAGTAATTGGTCTTTAAAATATAAGCAGTTGTTGCCTTTTCCCAACATGCGTTATACGCTCTTTTCTCATTTGCAGAAATAGTTACAAATTCGTTTTAGCTAACAGTCGTTCTAGCCATGTGTTTTGTAGACTTAAGAAACATTTTCACCGTACAATCCGGTTATATAACACCAGTCGAGAATTCCCGTTTGTTCCCCTGTAAATTTAACTGTTTGGGGCCACAGTCGGAATGACGTGTAACCTAAAATATGAAACTGTTTCGTAACTCGTGCTAAACACGGTAGTAGGGCTTATCGTGAACCAAGAGATAAAGCTCTATAAAAACAAATACCCTTATCTACCACATCAATTGCTACCATTCCAAAAATAACCAGACAAACATCACTATTTGCTGCCATTTTAGAAAACAACCTTAGAGACGCCTTAATAGTCCCTCCCAACTAGCCTAACTGTTTCGACTGACAATGCGCAAGGCCTTCAGTTCTAATTTTTGCACCAAAATGGAAATACCTAGAACAATCGAAATAAACCGAGGACCTTCAGTAGAAACTACAGGCATCGGAAATATAGTTAAAGCACGCGACCTCTTTACAACATCACAATTAGTTGTACCTGAACACGTTGTTTACTTAAGTCCTTTCCAAAAGCAGTCTGTCAAAATTGTATGGAATGAATTTCGAAGCAAAGAAAAAGCTATGATGAGATTCTTTGAACGGTGAGCTACTTTATATTTTTAGTTCCCTTATATACAAACTATAAATGTATTCAGTGGCGGATCCAGGGGGCGCCCCCCTAGAGTGTCTAAAGTAGTGTAATTTACTTAATTAACGCAAGTTTGCGTTAATTAAGCTCGCTCCTAACACAAGTTTATCGGATCAACCTATTTTGCCCTCCCCCTAAAAAAAAAAATCCTGGATCCGCCCCTGAATGTATTAGTAATTGAAATCATTTGTCACACTAAGAATAGAACAAAAGTTAAACATTTATCAAGAAGTTCGTAACGAACTGTAAGTAAGGAGCGACCCGGCTCAATAGTAACCGAAACCCTAAAAATTAACTTTTGTCTACTGAAGACCTTTGTACCCTCGGCTCCATAAAATCCTACATCCCCAATGAAATCAACATTTTGATGTTTCTCTGAGAATCCATTATAAATCGCATTTTGTTGTTTCTCCTTCAATCCATTATAAATCGCCACGTAAACGCAATATTTTTTTGCTTTTTAAAAAACTAGCTCTAAATGGCACCTGTAGAAATATGGGGAAGGTAAACAGGAAGGATTTGCGAAAGCACAGGATGGCTGGCCCGCAGCCTCATTGAACTTCCTTGCTGAAGGGAAGAAGATCAGCACCACTGGACAGAGAAGTTCAGCATCGTATTCTTTACATTTCATTGTTGTTTTAATCTCTCCGAGCCCCCTTGAACTGTCGGGCGCCGAGGCTTATCCCAGCAATCATGCGGGGTAAGTATGTTGAAAAAGTGAATTTAGGAGTTTCAGAGACAGAAAAGTGACAAAAAGTAACGAATCACAAATAAATTTCTTTAATAATTTCATAGATAATTGAATTTTTTATTTGCAACCCCTCAAAGAAGCCAAGGATACATACCCCTTCAGACTCTTTTTGTGACAAATCCCAGACTTTTTGTAGGTAAAGTTTAAGAGAGATGTGAAGTTAAACCTATATTTAATGCCTTATTTTAGCAAAAACTAATGTTAACTTCTCTAGTTTTTTTTGCCTAAGTTGGAAAACAAAAATTGTGTAAGGTCTATTGTCAATATTTTAAAACCTAAAAAACATAGGAAATCAATTAAAAAGAAAAGTTTTTTGGATGAAAGTGTAGAGCGAACTTGAAAATTAAAAGGAATAAAAATTATTGCTTAGCGGTTTATGCAGCATATTTTTCTAAACAGTTCCAAACAAACTGGCTCATGACATTTCTGTATATTTGTACAATTTTTAAAACTAGCGCTTTACCGAAAACTAAGCTTCCTTGAGTTTTTTAGAGAGTTAAAATCGTGTTGTAAAGTTTATTGCTTTCGTGGCCGGTAAAAAACTATTGGGAGCTTTATGAATTATTCTTCTGTTTTCTGCAGGCCTCTTGTGGATTTTCCTGTTTTGTTACATTTGTTTTGTGTTTTAAGCAGAGCGCCAGTTTTTCAGAATTTTACAAATATAAAGAAATGTCACGAGCCACTTTATTTCAGATATTTTTGAAAAAAAAAATGTCTTACATAAACTGCGAAGTAGTAATTTTTTATTTTAAGCTTCAACTTCACCCTTTACTTTCATCAGAATTTTTTTTTAGATTAATCTTAATAAAACAGGCCTTTTGTCTTCTTCTCTCGTTGTAGTTCACGATTCCAATACTGTTTTAGCCAATTAATACTCCATTACCCCAAACGGGATTGCTACTTCATAAAATTGTTAATATAAGCTGATGCATTTCGGAGTTGGTAGCAATAGCTTATTGGCGAAATAGTCTTATTTGAGGTTTATGTTATATCTCCTGTCTAAACAATGATAGCAATGATGAGGAAAGTCAATTTCAGCTGAGCAACTTTTTATATACAGACATAGTGATGTCAGGAGCTTTGTTTTTGCAAAGATATAAATGGGAATACTTCTCATTTTCTTTTTTTATTAATTTCCGACGCTTCCTTTTTTCCAAGGAAGGGGAGGGCTTTAAACAAATATAGGATATTTGGAGGAGGGAAAAGAGTGATTCCAGATCTTGCTACTCTATAATTGATTGGTAGCGCTGATGCCATGGCTACCCTACAAATTTTCAGCGTCAATTTGAATTATATAACTTAAAAAAATATTAGTAATAAAAAAGCAGTCAAGATATATTCAAAACCCGGGGTGGCCCGAAGCACCCAGGCCAGGGGGGGGGGGTGAGATCCTCTCATTTAAACGACTCCTAGATCACAGTATACGACTCGCTAAAACTCCGATATTCTTTCAAAAAGTTTCTTCGTAGTTTTAAGCATCTCGATTTTGTCGATTATGTTGATTCCCTCTTCTTCAAGTTTTCTGTTGGTATCCTGATCATGTACATACTTTTTTCATAAACGTGAGGCAAGGGATAAATTCAAAGTTTAGAATCATTTTCAGAAGACCACTAGCTAGTGCCTTCGTCTTCGCATTGGTGTTCTTTCTTTACCTGTTTTGTTCCGTAAATGGCTGAAACTACTGTTTCAAACTAAGTAGCTACTGCTTGTATGGTTTCAGCCCTTGCAGTTCACCGAGTACATGATAAGTTTCAGCGATTAAGGCTGTTTTTTATCAAAGAGAGTTTACCTTTAAGGGTGGCAAAGTACTTTGTAGATGAAAAGAAGAACATATATATTTCGTCAAGAATGTTGAAAAGCTCGACGATCAAAAGATATGAGTCGCAACTATAATACATAAGAAGATTTCGTCTACGGATCTGGCAGGGAATGTAAGGCACACGGCGATCATTAAATTCGGATATTTTCTGCTAGGCTTCATTAAATTGACCAGATATCGTGCTTGCCTAGTCATAAAAGTGGAAAGCTAGTTTATCCAAAATGTTCCGACTATACTTTCTGCTAACATCTAATATTGTCTTTCTGCTAACATTAACCTCGCTAACATCTAATATTGTCTTTCTATGTGTCCCTTCTGAGCTGATATTGGCGATTACGATCGCAAGCTCATCAGAATGTTTAGCATCCGGTATCGTATCCGCCATCACAGAATAAAATTCTGAATCCTTGCCTTCGTTGAGGATCTTCTCCCTAACTTCTATTTAAAGAAAGTCAATGAAATCGTCCTGAGGAATTGTGCGTAATTAAGTAAATTTGTATGGTCTATATCTGTAACTGAGAATTGCCACATAGCTCGCAAGAAGTTAAAGCAATTGACCAAAGTTGTCATTTTGTGCTTCAGTTGTCTTAAAGCCAATGTCTGTCTCGCTAGGGTCCTTGCAAAGCCCAAAAAAATTTCACAGTTTTCCGTTTGTCTCTTGTAATTTTGCTTGCTGCAAAATATTAGTTCGAAAAAGTTTGTCAGTAGTAAATCCACATGACCGCTGTCATTAACGAAGTGATAAAAATAAGACGAAGCTGGTTTGTGTGACTCGGAGAAAAAATGACTTGCCAGTTTTCCTTTCTTCGCCTTTATTTTGCTCTTTATTTTGTGATATTGCCACAGATCGTCTTCTGCCAAAGCTTTTTCAGATTGGTCGCTCTGGGACCAATAGAGAAAAAGAAAAACACAAAGCAGAAGTTAGCATCTTTCTCGGTATTGTATTGTAAGAACTGGTAACTGTCATACCATCCCGAATGAAAGCGCCAATGTTTCATTTTTTATTTTGAAGGATCAACTGGGATACGCTCAGTTTTGGTTGATTAACACCACATGAAATAAGGTACTTTCCTTCGTTTTCGCTAGAGATTGGCTTACTTATTCCTGGACGCTATGTGATGTATACTTTCAAAATCGCCACTGCAACTTTCAACAACAACGTCCACTAAGTCTTAAAATGTTAAGAAGTTCTTCAGTGAATTCGACTGTTAATTCTTTACATAGCTCAAACACAGAAGATGATGTAGATTGTATTTCCATCAAGATATCTCTTGCATTCAACGTAAAATTTATGATTTACGCAAATTTTATAATTTCAAATTAGTAGTATTGTATCTATATATTTGAACCCTACAAGACCATGTATCTATATATTTGAAACTTACATGGAAACTTACACCTGAGACACTACAGTATCACGTGGACATTGCCAAAAAGTTGGCAACCTACAAAGTGGCCAAGCATGTTTTGAAACTATAGTCAAGGCTTTATAAGATAATTAGACTGGTTTTTGTTATTGTTTGCTTTTTTTTTTAAATCGAAAACTAGAGATTGTCAAATTGCATATTTAGGAATGATTTTGTAGGGAAAGCTGTCTATCACCCATGTGTTATCCACAGTTCCATTTCTTTGAAGTCTGTGCTATCAAGAGCGGTTTCTGATTTTTTGGACAATTGCCTTTAGCCAACAATAGTTTAATATGAATGTGTCGGTAGATAGGATTTGCGAATTTGATCCTATTAAGGTGGAGAAAAAAAAAGGGTTTAGCATTTGCGATTACTTCGATGTGTACTGTATAATACACAAGTGGTGTTTGAACTGTGTTGTCAATTTAAAATAGTTTAACGTTATAGTCTACTAAAAATTTTATGTAGATAGCAAGAAAAGAATTTTAATAACGGATAGGTTTACTTCTTAGATATGTTCTGTATAATACACAAGTGGTGGAGTGATGGGAGCGGGGTGTCTTAGAGTACTTATAGTGTGATAGTGGAGGGGGGAGTTGCTAGCGAAAACCCCGTGTGGATGACTTGAAACAAAAATTTTCAACGACAAATGGCTTAAAACTGTTCTGGGGGAGATGGGTTGATTGGCAGAAGGATGTATTAGCGTAGTTATAGTAGGGGCCAAGTTGCTAGCAAAAAACCCGTTTGAATTACTTGAAATAAAATTTTTAACGAGAAATGGCTGAAAATTGTTTTGGGGGAGATGGGCTGATTGGCAGAAGGATGTTTTAGCGTAGTTATAGTGGAGGGCGAGTTTCTACCTAATAACCCGTGTCGATAACATGAAATAAAAAAATTTAACCAAAAATGGCTGAAAAGTGATTTGGGGGAGATGGGTTGTTTGGCCGAAGGATGTCTTAGCGTAGTTATAGTGGGGAGCTAGTTGCTAATGAGAACCCCGTTTGGATGAGTTGAAATAAAACTTTTTAACGAGAAATGGCTGAAAAGTGTTTTGGTGGAGATGGTTTAATTGGCAAAAGGATGTATTAGCGTTGTTATAGTGGGAGGCGAGTTGCTAGTGAGAAACCCGTGTGGGTGAGTTGAAATAAAATTTTTTAACGAGAAATGGCTGAAAAGTGTTTTGGGGGAGATGGGTTGATTGGCAGAAGGATGTATTAGCGTAGTTATAGTGGAGGGCGAATTGCTGGCGAAAAACCCGTGTGGATGAGTTGAAATAAAATTTTTAAAGAGAAATGCCTGTAAAGTGTTTTGGGGTGAGATGGGTTGATTGGCATAAGAATGTATTAGCGAAGTTATAGAGGGGGGCGTGATGCTAGAGAAAAAACCGTTGGGAGCATTGGAATAAAAAAAAATTTTAACAAGCCATTACTGTCAAGTGTTTTGGGCGATATGGGTTGTTCTGCAGTATTCTTCATGATCGACTTTATGGTAGAGGGTGAGGTTAAAGCGCTAACCCAGAGGGGATAGGTTAAAAAAAAAAATTTTAACAAGAAATCGATGAAAAGGCATCTGGGGGAAATTGATAGATTGGCAGAAGGATGTATTAGCGTAGTTATAGTAGAGGGCGAGTTGCTAGCGAAAAACCCGTGTGGATGAGTTGAAATAAAAATTTTTAACAAGAAATGGCTGAAAAGTGTTTTGGGGGAGTTGGGTTGGTTGGCAGAAGGATGTATTAGCGTATTTATAGTGGAGGGCGAGTTCCTAGCGAAAAACCCGTGTGGATGAGTTGAAACAAAATTTTTAACAAGAAATGGCTGAAAAGTGTTTTGGGGGAGATGGGTTGATTGGCGAAAGGATGTATTAGCGTAGTTATAGTGGAGAGCGAGATGCTAACGAAAAACCCGTGTGGATGAGTTGAAATAAAAATTTTTAACAAGAAATGGCTGAAAAGTGTTTTGGGGGAGATGGATTAATTGGCAGAAGGATGTATTAGCGTAGCTATAGTGGGGGGCGAGTTGCTAGCGAAAAACCCGTGTGGATGACTTGAAATAAAAAATTTAAACAAGAAATAGGTGAAAAGTGTTTTGGGGGAGATGGATTGATTGGCAGAAGGATGTATTAGCGTAGTTATAGTGTAGGATGAGTTGCTAGCGAAAAAACCGTGTGGATGAGTTGAAATACAAATTTTTAACGAGAAATGGCTGAAAAGTGTTTTGGGGGAGATGAGTTGATTGGCAGAAGGATGTATGAGCGTAGTTATAGTGGAGGGAGAGTTGCTAGCGAAAAACCCATGTGGTGGAGTTTGAATAAGATTTTTAACGAGAAACGGCTGAAACGGTTTTGGTGGGAGAGGGATTGATAAACAGAAGGATGTTTTACAGGATTTATAGTGGGGGGCGAGTTGCTAGCAAAAAACACGTGTGGATGATTTGAAATAAAAAATTTTATCAAGAAATGGCTGAAAAGTGTTTTGGGGGAGATGGGTTGATTGGCGGAAGGATGTATTAGAGCGTAGTTATAGTGGAGGGCAAGTTGCTAGCGAAAAACCCGTGTGGATGAGTTCAAATAACATTTTTAACGAGAAATCTCTGAAAAAATATTTTTGGGGGGATGGGTTGATGGCAGAAGGGTGTCTTAGAGTACTTATAGTGTGATAGTGGGGGGCGAGTTGCTAGCGAAAAATCTGAACTAATAAGGGTTTTTGACCGTAAACTCTAGTTTTTTGTAAGAAAATTATGGAAAATACAAGTCGATGGTTCATAGGTGAAACTTAAGTCCAGTTATGGATCGAAAAATAAACTATTTCCATAAACTCTGAACTAATTAGGGTTTTTGACCGTAAACTCTTGTTTCCTGAAAAAAAATTATGGAAAATACAATTCTCCCGTTCAAATGTGAATCTTAGGTCCATTTTGGAGCGAAAAATAAAAATATTTCCGTAAAATCTAAGCTAATAAGGGTTTTTGACCGTAAACTCTAGTTTTTTGTAAGAAAATTATGGAAAATACAATTCGTTGGTTCATAGGTGAAAATTAAGTCCAGTTATGGATCGAAAAAAAAAACTATTTCTGTAAAATCTGTGTTAATAAGGGTTTTTGACCATAAACTCTAGTTTCCTGTAAGAAAATTATGGAAAATACAATTCTCTCGTTCAAATGTGAAACTTAGGTCCATTTTGGATCGACAAATAAAACTTTTTCCGTAAAATCTATGCTAATAAGGGTTTTTGACCGTAAACTCTAGTTTTTTGTAAGAAAATTATGGAAAATAAAATTCTCTTGTTCAAATGTGAAACGTAAGTCCAGTTTTGGATCGAAAAATAAACTATTTCTGTAAAATTTGAGCTAATAAGGGTTTTTTTGACCGTAAACTCTAGTTTTGTGTAAGAAAATTATGGAAAATACAATTCTCTGGTTCAAATGTGAAACTTAAGTCAATTTTTGGATCGAAAAATAAACTATTTCTGTAAAATCTGAGTTAATAAGGGTTTTAGACCGCAAACTCTAGTTTTTTGTAAGAAAATTATGGAAAATACAATTCTCTGGTTCAAATGTGAAACTTAAGTCTATTTTTGGATCGAAAAATAAAACTATTTCCATAAAATCTGAGCTAATAAGGGTTTTTTTTACCGTAAACTATAGTTTCTTGTAAGAAAATTATGGAAAATACAATTCTCTAGTTCAAATGTGAAACTTAAGTCCAGTTTTGGATACTCATAATGATGAGGACTGATGGTTCTAATTCAATATTTTTTTTCATAGAAACAAACTATTTTTTTTTTTAAACCTCGAAATTATTCAACTTTATTTATTTTTTTTTTTTGTACGTATCTTAAAATGACAAAATATGCTTACGGCTCTAACAATTGTACTCTGTGATTGGTCAGAGACACGATAAGACTTTCCCACTGGTATTCTATGGCCGGTTATCGACACTACCTAGTTTATTGCATGTATTGAATCAGTATTTTTTACGCAGTGGAACGATAAACACATAAGTCATATCTTAAAAAAAAAAGTGAAGATGGAGCATTTTAATAAAGTGTGTTCACATGACAATGTTATTGTAGCATTGAATGCCAACACGGATAAGTATCTAAACTATGAAACAAGTACAAGTGGTAGCACTATTGGAAATGTATGCATGCATTGTCATGACAGTAAGGAATTAAATTTCTTTGGAATACCGAAAAGATTCCATTTTACAAATGGTGGATATGCGAGATTGAGATCTCTGGAGATGATTGCACTCAAAGAGAATGCCAACATAAAGATAATCGTTGATGATAGAGGACAACTCCTTGCTACTGTTGCAGGTAACACATTACCTACTGATACATCTAATCGTCATCTTTTAGGTATTAGCATTCAACGGAAGGTCAATAAAAGAAAGGCCTACTCTTCTACTAATATCGTAAACCATATCTTGTCTACGTGCCGAAACTGTTACCTATGTAAAACTAATGGGATAATAGACAGTGAAATTGCCAGAAAAATAAAAAGGGCATTGTCAGAAAATATCACTATGGAATATCAAGATGAATCGATGAAAAACAAAGTGCCAGCAAACGTTACTACCATTAATCAAACAGTCGATGAATCAAATAATACCAAAGATGAAAATTGAACCTGTCGGTGAAACACCAGTAAATATTGTGTATGACTCAAAATGGAATAATGATTATTCTACCGATTACGAGTTAAGAGAAGACAATAGCTACAATATTAAGAGAGAACATGGTGAACTATTTTATGGAACAGATTCAAAATGTCCGAAGTTGATCATTGATATTAATAATGTATCATAATATATTTTTGTATTAATATTCTACATTGCATTATTTCATTAAAAATATATTATGCATTACATTGTTATGTGTTCATTATTTTTAGAGTAAGCTAGCACATCAAACGTTTAGGATGTCTATTAAAACATCGGAGATGTAAGAAAAGGAATTCGCATACATCTATTGTCAGACACATGGGATAACATTGACAAAATCTAGGTATCAGAATGAATAAATTGTTTATCAACATCCGTTGTTGGATGTCATCATCTCATTATGAAAAAATTGTAAGTAAGTAAGTAAGTATGTAAGTAACAAACTCTTTCTTGAATTCACCTCTTGGATACACAATACAGAAATTTAATTCAGGAAATTATGAAAAAAAAATTGAACAAATTCTTTATTAACATTCGTTATCGATTGAACTCGCTTCCTAGACAGACAATACAGCAATTTCACAAAATCTAAGTATAAGAGTGATTAAATTCTATATCAACATCCATTTCTCAGATACATAGGAAAAAGTTGACTAAATCTAAGTGTTAGAGTGAATAAATTTTATTTATCAACATCTCTTGTCAGATACATCAGAATAACATTGACAAAATATAAATGTCAGAGTGAATATTTTTTTTTATCAACATCCTTTGTCAGATACATCAAAAAAAATTGACAAAATCTAAATTTCAGAATGAATAAATGCTTTAACAACATCCAGAATGAATAAATGCTTTAACAACATCCTTTATCAGATATGTCGGATAAAATTGACAAAATCTAAGTATCAGATTGACTAAATTCTATATCAGCATCCTTTTCTCGGATACATAGGATAAAAGATCGGATAAAATTGACAAAATCTAAGTATCAGATTGATTAAATTCTATATCAACATCCATTTCTCAGTTGCATCGGAATAACATTGACAAAATCTAGGCATCAGAATGAATAAATTCTTTATCAACATCCGTTGTTGGATATGTCATTATGAAAAAATTGTAAGTAAGTAAGCAAGTAAGTAGGTAAGTAAATAAGTAACAAACTCTTTCTTGAATTCACCTCTTGGATAAACAATACAGAAATTTAATTCAGGAAATTATGAAAAAAAAAATTTAGACGGGGTTACGTGCGTTACGTGCGCGCACGTAACCCCGTCTATATTTTTTTTTTATCCGATATTTTATCCTATGTATCCGAGAAAAGGATGCTGATATAGAATTTAGTCACTCGGATACTTAGATTTTGTCAATTTTATCTGACATATCCTATTAAGGATGTTGTTAAAGCATTTATTCATTTAGGATGTTGTTAAAGCATTTACTAATTCTGAAATTTGGATTCTTCCAGATTTATTTGGTATATCTGATAGAGTACGTTGATAAAAAAAAATTATTCACTCTGAAACTTATATTCTATCAATTTCGTCAGACATTACTGATCATAGGTGTTGGTAAATAAAATTGCTTAAATCTAAAAGTTTTATTTTGTCAAATCTTTCCCATGTTTCTGAGAAATGGATGTTTATATAGAACTTAATCACTCTTATACTTAGATTTTGTGAAATTGCTGTGTTGTCTGTCTAGGAAGCGAGTTCAATCGATAACGAATGTTAATGAAGAATTTCTTCAATTTTTTTTTCATAATTTCCTGAATTAAATTTCTGTATCGTGTATCCAAGAGGTGAATTCAAGAAAGAGTTTGTTACTTACATACTTACTTACTTACTTACAATTTTTTCATAATGAGATGATGACATATCCAACAACGGATGTTGATAAAGAATTTATTCATTCTGATAGCCAGATTTTGTCAATGTTATCCCATAAGTCTAACAATAGATGTATACAAATTGCTTTTCTTACATCTCCGATGTTTTAATACATTCTAAGCGTTGGATATGCTAGCATACCCAAAAAATATGAACACATAACAATGTAATGCATAATATATTTTTAATGAAATAATGCTATATAGAATATTAATACAAAAATATATTATGATACATTATTAATATCAATGATCAACTTTGGAAATTTTGAATCTGTTCCATAAAATAGTTCACCATGTTCTCTCTTGATATTGTAGCTATTGTCTTCTCTTAACTCGTAGTCAGTAGAATAATCATTATTCAATTTTGAGTCATACACAATATTTACTGGCGTGTCACCGACAGGTTCAATATGCGTTTCATCTTTGGTATTATTTGATTCATCGACTGTTTGATTAATGGTAGTAACGTTTGCTGGCACTTTGTTTTTCATCGATTCATCTTGATATTCCATAGTGATATTTTCTGACAATGCAATTTTTATTTTTCTGGCAATTTCACTGTCTATTATCACATTATTTTTACATAGGTAACAGCTTCGGCACGTAGCCAAGATATGATTTACGGTATTAGTAGAAGAGTAGGCCTTTCTTTTATTGAGCTTCCGTTGCATGCTAATACCTAAAAGATGACGATTGGATGTATCAGTAGGTACTGTGTTACCTGCACCAGTAACAAGGAGTTGTCCTCTATCCTCAACGATTAACTTTATGTTGGCATTCTCTTTGAGTGCAATCATCTCCGGAGATCTCAATCTCGCATATCCACCATTTGTACAACGGTATCTTTTCGGTATTCCAAAGAAATTTAATTCCTTACTGTCATGACAATGCATGGATACATTTCCAATAGTGATACCGGTTGTACTTATTTCATAGCGTAAATGCTTCGTCTTGTTGGTTTTCAGTGCTACAGTAACATTGTCATGTGAACACACTTTTTTAAAATGCTCCATCTTCACTTTTTTTTAAAAATATGACTTATTTGTTTATAGTTCAACTGCGTAAAAAGTACTGATTCAATACATGCATTAAACTAGGTAGTGTCAATAACCGGACATAGAATACCAGTGGGAAAGCCATATCATGTCTCTGACCAATCACAGAGTACAGTTGTTAGAGCCGTAAGCATATTTTGTCATTTTAAAATACGTACAAAAAAAATAAAAAATAAATAAAGTTGAATAATTTCGAAGTTTAAAACAAAAATAATAGTTTGTTTTTATGAAAAAAATATTGAATTAGAACCATCAGTCCTCATCATTATGAGTATCCAAAACTGGACTTAAGTTTCACATTTGAACTAGAGAATTGTATTTTCCATAATTTTCTTACAAGAAACTATAGTTTACGGTAAAAAAAACCCTTATTAGCTCAGATTTTATGGAAATAGTTTTATTTTTCGATCCAAAAATAGACTTAAGTTTCACATTGTAACAAGAGAATTGTATTTTCCATAATTGTCTTACATGAAACTAGATTTTACGGTCAAAAACCCTTATTAGCTCAGATTTTACAGAAATAATTTATTTTTCGATCCAAAAATAGACTTAAGTTTCACATTTGAACCAGAGAATTGTATTTTCCATAATTTTCTTACACAAAACTAAAAACCCTTATTAGCTCAGATTTTACAGAAATAGTTTATTTTTCGATCCAAAACTGGACTTAAGTTTCACATTTGAACAAGAGAATTGTACTTTCTATAATTTTCTTACAAAAAACTAGAGTTTACGGTCAAAAACCCTTATTAGCATAGATTTTACGGAAAAAGTTTTATTTTTCGATCCAAAATGGACCCAAGTTTCACATTTGAACGAGAGAATTGTATTTTCCATAATTTTCTTACAGGAAACTAGAATTTATGGTCAAAAACCCTTATTAACTCAGATTTTACAGAAATAGTTTATTTTTCAATCCATAACTGGACTTAAGTTTCACCTGTGAACCAACGAATTGTATTTTCCATAATTTTCTTACAAAAAACTAGAGTTTAGGGTCAAAAACCCTTATTAGCAGATTTTACGGAAATAGTTTTATTTTTCGATCCAAAATGGACCTAAGTTTCTCATTTGAACGAGAGAATTGTATTTTCCATAATTTTCTTACAGGAAGCTAGAGTTTATGGTAAAAAACCCTTATTAGCTCAGATTTTACAGAAATAGTTTTTCTTTCGATCCAAAATGGACCTAAGTTACACCTTTGAACGGGAGATTTGTATTTTCCATAATTTTCTTACAAAAAACAAGAGTTTACGGTCAAAAACCCTTATTAGCTCAGATTTTACGGAAATAGTTTATTTTTCGATCCATAACTGGACTTAAGTTTCACCTATGAGCCAACGAATTGATTTTCCATAATTTTCTTACAGGAAACTAGAGTTTATGGTTAAAAACCCTTATTAGCTCCGATTTTACAGAAATAGTTTATTTTTCGATCCAAAATGGACCTAAGTTTCACATTTGAACTAGAGAATTGTATTTTCCATAATTTTCTTACAAAAAGCTAGAGTTTACGGTCAAAAACCCCTATTGGCTCAGATTTTACAGAAATAGTTTATTTTTCGATCCATAACTGGACTTAAGTTTTACCTATGAACCAACAAATTGTATTTTCCATAATTTTCTTACAAAAAAACTAGCGTTTACGGTCAAAAACCCTTATTAGCATAGATATTACGGAAATAGTTTTATTTTTTCGATCCAAAATGGACCTAAGTTTCACATTTGAACGAGAGAATTGTATTTTACATAATTTTCTTACAGGAAACTAGAGTTTATGGTCAAAAACCCTTACTAGCTCAGATTTTACAGAAATAGTTTATTTTTCGATCCATAACTGGACTTAAGTTTCACCTATGAACCATAGACTTGTATTTTTCATAATTTTCTTACAAAAAACTAGAGTTTAAGGTCAAAAACCCTTATTAGTTCAGATTTTTCGCTAGCAACTCGCCCTCCACTATAACTACGCTAATACATCCTTCTGCCAATCAACCCATCTCCCCCAAAACACTTTTCAGCCATTTCTCGTTAAGCAACTCGCCCTCCACAATAACTACGCTAATAAATCCTTCTGCCTATCAACCCATCTCCCCCAAAATACTTTTCAGCCATTTCTCGTTAATTTTTTTTATTTCAACTCATTAACATGGGTTTTTCGCTAGCAACACGCCCACCCCTATACCTACGCTAAAACATCCTTTCCCCAATCCACCCATCTCAGCCAAAACACTTCAGCTATTTCTCGTTAGAAAAATTTTATTTCAAGTCATCCATATGGGATTTTGCTAGTAACTTTCCCTCCACTATAACTTCACTAATACATCCTTCTGCCAATCAGCCCATCTCCCCCAAAACACTTTTCAGCCATTTCTCGTTAAAATTTTATTTCAACTCATACACAAGGGTTGTTCGCTAGCAACTCGCCCTCCACTATAATAAATCCTTCTGCCAATCAACCCATCTCCCCCACAACACTTTTCAGCCATTTCTCGTTAAAAATTTTATTTCAACTCATCCACACGGGTTTTTCGCTAGCAACTCGCCCCCCCACTATAACTACGCTAATCCATCCTTCTGCCAATCAACCCATCTCCCCCAAAACACTTTTCAGCCATTTCTTGTTAAAAATTTTTATTTCAAGTCATCCACACGGGTTTTCGTTAGCAACTCGCCCTCCACTATAACTACGCTAATACATCCTTCTGCCAATTAACTCATCTCCCCCAAAACACTTTTCAGCCATTTCTTGTTAAAAAGTTTTATTTCAACTCATCCACACGGGTTTTTGTTAGCAACTCGCCCCCAACTATAACTACGCTAATACATCCTTCTGCCAATCAACCCATCTCCCCCAAAACACTTTTCAGACATTTCTCGTTACAAATTTTATTTAAACTCACACGGGTTTTTCGCTAGCACCTCGCCCTCCGCGAGCACTACGCTAAGACATCCCACTGCCTATCAGCCTATATCCACCTCAGCACGGGTCACCCATTTCTCGTTAAAAAATTTTATTTCAAGTCACCACAACGGGTTTTTCATTCTCTCGAAACCATACACCAGCAATTATATCGTAACTTATTACGCCAATTGACCCCTCTCCCCAAAAAAACTTTTCAGCCATTTCTCGTTAAAAATTTTTATTTCAGGTCATCCACACGGGTTCTTCGCTAGCAACTCGCCCTCCACTATAACTTCGCTAATATATCCTTCTGCCAATCAATCCATCTCCCCCAAAACACTTTTCAGCCGTTTCTCGTTAAGAAGTTTTGTTTCAACTAATACACACGGGTTTTTCGTTAGCAACTCGATCACACCCATAACTTAGATAATACATCATTCCGCTTGTAAGACCATCCACCCCAAAACGCTTGTCAGCCATTTCTCGTTAAATTTTTTTATTTCAACTCATCCACACGGGTTTTTCGCTAGCAACTCGCCGTCCACTATAACTACGCTAATACATCCTTTCGCCAATCAACCCATCTCCCCCAAAACACTTTAAGCCATTTCTTGTAAAAAAAATTTATTTAAAGTAATCCACACGGGTTTTTTACTAGCAACTTGCCCTCCACTATAACTTTGGTAATACATCCTTACGCGAATCAAATCATCTCCCCCAAAACAATTTTCAGCATTTTCTTGTTAATTTTTTTTATTTTAACTCTTCCTTGCGGGTTTTTCACTTAAAAGACACCATTCACAGAAATTAAGATCATACCTCCTACTGCCCATCAAAAAATCTCGCCCAAAAAACTTTGCAGTCATGTCTAGTTAAAATTTTTTTTTATTCCAATGATCCACACGGGTTTTTCGCTAGCAACTCCCCCTCCACTATCACACTATAAGTACTCTAAGACACCCCGCTCCCATCACTCCACCACTTGTGTATTATACAGAACACATCGAAGATGTAAAGCTATCCATTATTAAAATTCCTTTCTTGCCATCTAAATCAAAGATTTAGTAGACTATAACGTTAAACTCTATTTTAAATTGACGACACTGTTCAAACACAACTTGTGTATTATACAGTACACATCGAAGTATTTGCAAATTCTAAACCCTTTTTTTCCTCCCCCTTAATAGGATAAAATTCTCAAATCCTATCTACCGACACATTCATATAAAACTATTGTGGGCTAAAGGAAATTGTCCAAAAAATCAAAAACCGCTCTTGATAGTACATACTTCAAATAAATGGAACTGTGAATAACACATGGGTGATAAACAGCTTTCCCTATAAAATCATTCCTAAATACTCCATTTGACAATATCTAGTTTTCGATTTAAAAAAAAAGCAAAAAAAAAACAAAAAGCCAGTCTGATTATCTTATACAGCCTTGACTATAGTTTCAAAACATGCTTGGCCACTTTGTAGGTTGCCAACTTTTTGGCAGTGTCCACGTGATACTGTAGTGTCTCAGGTGTAAGTTTCCATGTAAGTTTCAAATATATAGATACATGGTCTTGTAGGGTTCAAATATATAGATACATTACTACTCAAATTCCCCCTGCCCCCCCCCCCCCCCCCGAAAATAAATTCCTAGATATGTGCCTGCAACAAGCACATACCATCTAAAATATCAAAAACTCTTTTCTCTGTTTGAAAAATGTTGCCTGCGACTACTTTTTAAATTGGGTATCCATTTAAATTTTGGTTTTCTAGCGGGTGAGGCTCTATACGGAAAAAGGTACATTTTTCCCACTCTCAAATGTTTCTTGATACCCTTTTAAAATTACTATTGGTTAATATTTACTATTTTAGATTTTTCCTACTTCATCCTGAGGAAAGAGACTGTTTTGAGATTGAGCATGGCTTCAACGAAAAAGAGGTCAAAAGAGTTGAATGCAGCTTAGACGATATTTTAAGAGACTTGGGAGACAGGAACTCAATTGACTCCATGTTGGAAGTTCTAGCACGTCATCACAAAACCAGAGGAATTAACAGAGATAGCTTTGAAGTTAGTAATTTAGAAATTAAATAAAACGAAAATATGGAAATGAAATTCTAAAGACGTCACAAGGCAGGCTATTTGTTAAACAAAATAGATTGTTACCGGACATCCAAACAATTTTATTAATGCTATCTTGTACATATATTGTTCTAGTTGCAGCTGCTTTATATAAAAAAATAGCTCAAATATAGAATTTCCTAAAAGATAATATAGCTTGTATTTAATACTAAGAATTTAAAATTCACATAGTTTATTTCTCTCAAAGCGTAAATATTTCTTGAATAAGAGAGCAGCCACTACTCTTTCAACATTCATAGTTACATATTTTATGGGTTGGGCGTGTAACAGAACTTCCATTTAACTGAACCTCGTTCCACTGAACACCCGTTTAATTCAACCCCCTGCAATTCAACCCCCGGTTAAATCAACCCCCATTCAATTCAACGCCCATCTAGCAACTAGACCAAACCTGACTTAACCGATAATTTGAATGGAGATGTTTAGTTGAATGGGGATTGAGTCAAATGGGGATTGAGTTGAATGAGGGTTTAGTAAAATGGGGTCGAGTTAAACCAGGGCTGAATTATATGGGGTTGAGATTCATGGGGGTAGAGTTTAACAGGGATGAATTGAATGGGGGTTTAGTTAAAGGGAGTTGGTTAAACGGGGTTCAGTTGCACAAGACTTAATAAAAAGAATCCCCTGTAATCTATTCCGAGCTATTTGACTTTTATTGGGATTCCAAATATATAAAATTCAAAGGTAAGCAAAGTTTAAAATTACCCATCAAAATTTAGTAGTCAAAGAAGACTTGCACAATTTTACAAAAAGGAGGAAAACACCCAAAAAGGGAGGAGACGAAAAATACGGAATTTAATTCAGCATAAATGATAATCCGCAACAAAAAGGTTCAAACCACTATCTAGAAAAATAGGTTTTTTTTTCTTTCTTTTTTTTGTCAGAGCAATGCTTCTGATATGCCTATTCCTTAGTTTCTTTTTTTTTTTCAAGAAAACCTGTACCACTTGATGTGAGAATATTGGGAAAGAACTCCTTCACATGGTAACTGAAATTTCAGTTCATTTTTCGAAAGCAAAAAGAAATCGTGCCATAAGAAAGTGGCGTTTTTTCTGCCATTTTTGATTTAAAACAACAATTTTTGCTCTAGAAGGAAGACAATTCAATCGAGTTAAAAATTATTCAATTATTTTAAAGCTCCATTTGTTAGCTATTGCTGTTAGGAGGAGTTGTAAGCAGTGTTTTACAGTTGAAAACCGATTGGCAATGCCAAACTTTTCGCTCGGTAGACGAAACAAACAAACCATTACACACAAATCCCCGACTGTCCTTATCGGGTAAAACAAAATTCCGTTTTTTAGATATAGTTGCTTGAAAGCTAATTTTTAACTAGATAGCCCATCTTTTTCGGGGGTGTCTTCTCCCTTCTTCTGAATTATATAAATTTTCTCATGCTAATTAGCTTTGATGGTTAACACCAAATTAATGTGTTTTGGATATTTGGAATCAGTATTAAAAGTAATTTTTCCTGTTAGTCACGACTTTAACTGAGAGATTTTCCGATTTGTAAAGAGTAACCCCAATATGTCACTATTAGTTCCCGCATTACTATAAACGGTTTCTAACGTAATTTGAAACGCTTGAAAAGTTAATTTTAACATTATAATTGCATGACTACTCTCTTCTGTTTTTTTAAATTTATTGATAATTTCTAAGTAATAGCAAATTCTAATTTTACTGCTCATACAGTTCTTTTCCCAAAACGTGGAAGTAGGGTCGATTCAAATCGTCTGATAAGGTGGTTTGATGATAAATTTTGTATTCTAATACCTAGCCCCGCTCCCTTCTTGGCTCGGCTTATGCGGAATACCCTCCCCAAGTATGATAAAAAATGTTACACGGTTGGTAACAGTTAAAAATGGTGAAATATTTTGGCCTTCTGTATTATTTTATATGGCTGCTTTATTATTGTTATTTATTGCTGTTGTCCCCATGGCTTGTGAACATATATGTATGCATAACTTTGTTTCTCGGAAGCCTAAATTTGGTGGGAAGGGGAAGTAGGTAACATCATAAATAATCAAAGAAACTACAAAAAAGACTACAATATGATGTAGGTTTCAGGGGAGATGGGCAAACCCCACATCCCCGTCCGTGGTTGAGAAGACGTCCCTGAACCAGTATGGAGCATGTTAAATGGATGGTTTCGTTATTCGTTACCATTCCTTTTATTTGCTTTCGGTGAAAATTAAAACCAGATCTGATTCTAATCCTACTGTAATGTCTTTACCGTTCTTGACCCCCTGGTTAGACCAAATAGACAAACGGTTCAAAATATTTAACAAAACCACATTTTTCTAACAAAAAGAAATATTATACAACTAATCAAACTAATTCAAATTTAAAAAAAAATAAGTTTTTCAAGGAAAAGTAAAGAGCCATATCAAACAGTTCGTAGTAACGAACTGTAAGTAAGGAGCGACCCGGCTCAATAGTAACCGAAACTCTGAAAAAAGGAATTTTGATACCAATAGATACATCAAAAGAATCAGATTTTTTTGCTGATCTCAGATATATAATAAAGTTAGTCTTACCCATCCAAAGTTACGCGCCTGAGAAAATTTGCGTTATTTCCGAAAAAAGGGGACAACACCCCCTAAAAGTCATAGAACCTTTATGAAAATCACACCATCAGATTCAGCGTATCAGAAAACCCTACTATAGAAGTTTCAAGCTCCTATATAAAATGTGGAACTTTGTGTTTTTGCCAGAAGAAAGATCACGGATGCGTGTTTATTTGTTATTTTGTTTTTTTTCCCCAGGGATAATTGTATCGACCCATTAGTCCTAGAATATCACGTGAGGGCTCATTCGATCGGAGATTACGAGTTCTAGTGCCCTTTTTAAGTGACCAAAAAAATGGAGGGCAACTAGGCCCCCTCCCACGATCATTTCTTCCCAAAGTCACCCGATCAAAATTTTGAGATCATTTTGCTCAGCATGGTCGAAAAATATAATAACTATGTCTAAGAGGATGACTTAATCCCCCACAGTCCCCGGGGAAGGGCTGCAAGTTATGAACTTTCTCCAATATTTGCATATAGTATTGGTTATTGGGAAGTATACAGACGTTTTCAGGGGGATTTTTCTGGTAGTGGGGGGGGGGGGTGAATCGAGGGTTACGTGAGAGGATCTTTCAACGGAGGAAGTTTCCATGGGGGAAGGGACATTGCTATGAAGGGGGCGCCAGAATTACCAGCATTATTTAAAAAAAACGATCAGAAACTAAATAAAAAAACAAGTTTTCAACTGAAAAACTTTTCAACTGAAAAATTTTCAACGTCAAAACTTAAAACGAACAGAAACTTTTACGTATATGATTGGGTTTTGGGTTTGCCCCCTAGTCAATACCTGGCTCTGTACGATAAAGTTTTTTTTTAGTACTTTCATAAGAGCTATTTATTCTAAATAACGGCCTTTGTGATTAAGGGGTCGTTCTTAAAGAATTGGAAAAAAATTCGAACTTTAGCGTAAAGAGCGAGGTATTGACTAGAGGGGCGAACCCCCCTAATATACATAATAAAAATATACGAATATAGAAGTTCGTTACGAAAGTTAATTCGTAAGTTATGTATATTTATTACTAATGAAAACGTTCGTAAAGAAATTTAAACAACTTTCGAGAAAGCCATTTAGCCAGAAAAAAGTAAAACTATTATGGAAATTACGTTTTAATTACTCATGTACAGTGTGCCAAAATCAAAACCTGCGTTAATTTAAAAATGTTCAGAAATTAAAATTAAAGTTTTTTAACTGAAAGCAAGGAGCGACATTAAAACCTAAAACGAACAGAAATTATTCCGTATATGAAAGGGGCTGTCCCCACCTCAATGCCTCGCTCTTTAACGCTAAAGTTTGACTCTTTCTCATAACTCTATTTTTTAAAACAATAAGAAACTTTAGCGTAAAGAGCGAGGCGTTGAGGAAGGGACAACCCCTTTCATACACGGAATAATTTCTGTTCGTTTCAAGTTTTAATGTCGCTCCTTACTTTCAGTTAAAAAAAACTTGTTCTGTTTTATTAAAAACTAAGATGAGCAGAAATTAAGTCTTGCAAATTCCATGTTAGCTCTCTAAAACATAAAAAAACAACAACACATTAACGGAATTTTATTTTGCATTTATCGCAGCCACTCTAATTTCTAAAAGCCGCAACTTCAAGATAGAAAAACCAAATAAAAATATACAAGGTAAGTAATTACAAAAGAATCGAAATTAAAGTGTCACCCATATTTATATACATAAAGACAGTTTGTAGCCCCTTGCCCATTATCTTTAGTTTCAGATGGTAAAAAAAACACCACGTCTTAGTGGACATTTAGCAATGTTTTATTATCTAGGGAAGAGAAAAGTTCTGTCCATCTAAAATAAAAATTGGATATAAAATTAAGCATACAAAAATGGCACAAAAAAAATAATACATTTTGCCAACATCGTTATTTACTTAGGCAGCGCTGTTGCGCTGCCTATGATTTGTATTTACCAAACGTCGATTGAACGAGGCCTAATTAAAGGGATGTAGTTGTAAAAACTTGAGCGTCTTTTAGTCTTCTGTCTATAAACCGTTATGTGCATAATTCTGGACCACTAGAGAAACTCTCAGACTACCGTTAAGCCTCCCTGATAAGGTCCCACTTAAAAAGATGCACTTGACAATAAAACTGCAATACGATTGGGAGGAATAATTAGGCCATTTTCACTGATGCCGCACCACGACGGCCAACGTTTCGGATGTGAGCTATCTCGAATGAGCAGGGGAGGGGGTCCAAATTCCAGGATGCGCTGTTCTAAGAATATGAAGTCATCATAAAACATCCCCCCCCCAAAAAAAAAACATCCTTTCCCACTGAAAAAATGCCGCTTAGAAAAATCCACACTAGCCTACTCTCGGCACTTTC